>NW_019267535.1:202913-203399 GCF_002742605.1 Olea europaea var. sylvestris
TCGGAGGCCTAAACGAAGGAATTGGGCTAAAATCCCATGATCCCGGGTCTACGCCCCGACTCCAATTTCTGGGGCCGTTTCCAAGAAACCTGTCAAATCTCGGCCCATTCCAATACGTCGTAACAAATGACAAAACTGCCCCTGGTACGGTTTTGCGTTGTTAATTTTCTGTCCAACACATCTTCAACCCGACGTAATTAATAGGAAAATTAATTATTCGGCGACCTAAATAAAGGAATTTGGCTAAAATCCCATGATCCCGGGTCTATGCCCCGAGTCCAATTTCTGGGGCCGTTTCCAATTGACTTGTCAAATTTCGGCCCATTCCGACACAGTCGTGACAAATGACAAAATTGCCCCTGGTGTGGTTTTGCGTTGTTAATTTTATGTTGAACACATCTTCAACCTGACATAATTAATACGAAAATTTATTATTCGGAAGCCTAAACGAAGGAATTTGGCTAAAATTCCGTGATCCCGGGTTTG
>NW_019267535.1:203500-258379 GCF_002742605.1 Olea europaea var. sylvestris
CTTAATTATTCAGAGGCCTAAACGAAGGAGTTTGGCAAAAATCTCGTGATCCCGGGTCTGTACCCGGAGTCCAATTTCTCGGGCCATTTCCAATCAACCTGCCAAATTTCGGCCCATTAAGACACTATCGCGACAAATGACGAAATTGCCCCTGGTGCGGTTTTTCTTTGTTAATTTTTTGTCCATCACATCTTCAACCTGACATAATTAATACGGAAATTAATTATTCGGAGGCCTAAATGAAGGAATTTAGCTAAAATCCTGTGATCCCAGGTCTGTGCCCCATCTTCAACCTGACATAATTAATACGGAAATTAATTATTCGGAGGCCTAAATGAAGGAATTTAGCTAAAATCCTGTGATCCCAGGTCTGTGCCCCGACTTCAATTTCTGGGGCCGTTTCCAATCAACCTGCCAAATTTCAGCCCATTCCGACACCGTCGCGACAAATGAAAAAATTGCCCCTGGTTCGGTTTTGTGTTATTAATTTTCAGTCCAACACATCTTCAACCTGACATAATTAATACGAAAATTAATTTTTCGAAGGCCTAAACAAAGGAATTTGGCTAAAATCCTGTGATCCCGGGTCTGTGCCCCGACTCTAATTTCTCGAGCCGTTTCCACTCAACCTGCCAAATTTCAACCCATTCCGACACCGTCGCGACAAATGAAAAAATTGCCCCTGGTTCGGTTTTGTGTTATTAATTTTCAGTCCAACACATCTTCAACCTGACATAATTAATACGAAAATTAATTATTCGGAGGCCTAAACGAAGGAATTTGGCTAAAATCCCATGATCCCGGGTCTTCGCCTGGACTTCGATTTCTGGGGCCGTTTCCAATCAACCTGTCAAATCTTAGCCCATTCCGACACCGTCGTGACAAATGACAAAATTCTTCCTGGTGCTGTTTTGCGTTGTTAATTTTGTGTCAAACGTATCTTCAACCTGACGTTATTAAAACGAAAATTAATTATTCGGAGGCCTAAACAAAGGAATTTGGCTAAAATCCCATGATCCCGGGTTTGTGCCCCGAGTCCAATTTCTGGGGCCGTTTCCAATCGACCTGCCAAATTTCGGCCCATTCCAACACTGTCGTGACAAATGACAAAATTGCCCCTGGTGCGATTTTGCATTGTTAATTTTATGTCCAACACATCTTCAACCTGACATAATTAATACGAAAATTAATTATTCGGAGGCCTAAATGAAGGAATTTGGCAAAAATCCCATGATCCTGGGTCTATGGCCCGAGTCCAATTTTTAGGGCCGTTTCCAATCAACCTGCCAAATTTTGGCCCATTCCGACACTGCCGCGACAAATGACAAAATTGCCCCTGGTGCGGTTTTGTGTTGTTAATTTTATGTCCAGCACATCTTCAACTTGACATAATTAGTACAAAAATTAATTATTCGGAGGCCTAAACAAAGGAATTTGGCTAAAATCCCATGATCCCAGGTCTGTGCCTCGAGTCCAATTTCTGGGGCCATTTCCAATCAACCTTCTAAGTTTCGGTCCATTTCGACACCGTCGTGACAAATGACGAAATTGCCCCTGGTGCGATTTTGCGTTATTAATTTTCTATCCAACACTTCTTCAACCTGACATAATTTATACGGAATTTAATTATTCGGAGGCCTAAACGAAGGAGTTTGGCGAAAATCTCGTGATCTCGGGTTTGTGCCCAGAGTCCAATTTTTCGGGCCATTTCCAATCAACTTACCAAATTTCGGCCAATTACGACACTGTCGCGACAAAAGACGAAATTGCCCCTGGTGCGGTTTTTCTTTGTTAATTTTATGTCCAACACATCTTCAACCTGACATAATTAATACGGAAATTAATTATTCAGAAGCCTGAACGAAGGAATTTAGCTAAAATCCCGTGACTCCGGGTCTGTACCCCGACTCCAATTTCTCGGGTTATTTCCAATCAACTTGCCAAATTTCGGTCCATTTCGACACCGTCGCGACAAATGACGAAAATGCTCCCGGTGCGGTTTTGCGTTGTTAATTTTCTGTCCAACACTTCTTCAACCTACCATAATTAATACAGAAATTAATTATTCAGAGGCCTAAACAAAGGAATTTAGCTAAAATCCCGGGTCTGTGCCCCGACTCCAATTTCTGGGGCCGTTTCCAATCAACCTGGCAAATTTCGGCCCGTTTCGACACCGTCGCAACAAATGACGAAATTGTCCCTGGTGCAATTTCTCTTTGTTAATTTTCTGTCTATCACATCTTCAACCTGACATAATTAATACGAAAATTAATTATTCGGAGGCCTAAACGAAGGAATTTAGCTAAAATCTCGTGATCCCGGGTTTGTGCCCCTGCTCCAATTTCTAGGCCGTTTCCAATCCACCTGCCAAATTTCGGCCCATTCCGACACCGTCGCGACAAATGAAAATTGCCCCTGGTACGGTTTTGCGTTGTTGATTTTCTGTCCAACACATCTTCAACCTGACATAATTAATGCAAAAATTAATTATTCGGAGGCCTAATAGAAGGAATTTGGCTAAAATACCGTGATCCCGGGTCTATGCCCCGAGTCCAATTTCTAGGGCCGTTTCCAATCGACCTGCCAAATTTCAGCAAATTTCGACACCATCGCGACAAATGACGAAATTGCCCCGGGTGCGGTTTTTCTTTGTTAATTTTCTGTCCAACACATCTTTAACCTGACATAATTAATACGGAAATTAATTATTCGGTGGCCTAAACGAATCAATTTGGCTAAAATCCCATGATCCCAGGTCTGTGCCCCGAGTCCAATTTCTCGGGACGTTTCCAATCAAGTTGCCAAATTTCGGCCCATTACGATACTGTCGCGACAAATGACGAAATTGCCCCTGGTACGGTTTATCTTTGTTAATTTTCTGTCCAACACATCTTCAACCTGACATAATCAATACAAGAATTGATTATTCGGAGGCCTAACCGAACGAATTTAGCTAAAATCCCGTGATCTCGGGTTTGTGCCCCGAATCCAATTTCTGGGGCTGTTTCCAATCAACTTGCCAAATTTCAGCCTATTATGACACCGTCGCGACAAATGACGAAGTTGCCCCTTGTGCGGTTTTTCTTTGTTAATTTTCTGTCCAACACATCTTCAACCTGACATAATTAATGCGAAAATTAATAATTCGGAGGCCTAAACGAAGGAATTTAGCTAAAATCCCGTGATCCCGGGTCTGTACCCCTACTCCAATTTCTCGAGTCGTTTCAAATCATCCTGCCAAATTTCGGCCCATTCCGACACTGTCGCGACAAATGGCAAAATTGTCCCTGGTGCTGTTTTTATTTTTTAATTTTTGTCCAACACTTTCTTCAACCTGAGATAATTAAAACAGAAATTAATTATTCGGAGGCCTAAACAACGGAATTTAGCTAAAATCCTGTGATCCCGAGTCTGTGCCCCTACTCCAATTTCTCGGGTCGTTTCAAATCATCCTGCCAAATTTCGGCCCATTCCGACACTGTCGCGACAAATGGCGAAATTGTCCCTGGTGCTGTTTTTATTTTTTAATTTTTGTCCAACACTTTCTTCAACCTGAGATAATTAAAACAGAAATTAATTATTCGGAGGCCTAAACAACGAAATTTGGCTAAAATCCCGTGATCCTGGGTTTATGCCCCGACTCTAATTTCTGGGGCCGTTTCCAATTAATCTTCCAAGTTTCGGCCTATTCCGACATCGTCGCGACAAATGACGAAATTGCCCCTGGTGCAGTTTTGCGTTGTTAATTTTCTGTCCAACAGATCTTCAACCTAATTTAATTAATACGAAGATTAATTATTCGGAGGCCTAAACGAAGAAATTTGGCTAAAATCCCGTGATCCCGGGTCTGTGCCCCGAGTCCAATTTCTGGGACCATTTGCAATCAACCTGCCAAATTTCGGCCTATTTCGACACCGTCGTGACAAATGATGAAATTGCTCCAGGTGCGGCTTTGTATTGTTAATTTTCTGTCCAACACATCTTCAACCTGACATAATTAATATGAAAATTAATTATTCGAAGGCCTAAACGAAGGAATTTGGCTAAAATCCCGTGATCCCGGGTCTATGCTCGGACTCCAATTTCTGGGGCCATTTCCAATCAACCTGCCAAATTTCGACCATTCCGACACAGTCGCAACAAATGACAAAATTGCCCATGGTGCGGTTTTACGTTGTTAATTTTATGTCCAACACATCTTCAACCTGACATAATTAATATGGAAATTAATTATTCAGAGGCCTAAACGAAGGAATTTGGCTAAAATCCCGTGATTTCGGGTCTGTGGCCCGAGTCCAATTTCCTGGGCCGTTTGCAATCAACCTTCCAAATTTCGGCCCATAATGACACCGTCGCGACAAATGACGAAATAGCCCCGGGTGCGGTTTTTCTTTGTTAATTTTCTGTCCAACACATCTTCAACCAGACATAATTAATGCGGAAATTAATTATTCGGAGGCCTAAACGAAGGAATTTAGATAAAATCTCGTGATCCTGGGTCCGTGCCCCGACTCCAATTTCTCGGGCCGTTTCAAATCATCCTGCCAAATTTCAGCCCATTCCGACAACGTCGCGACAAATGATGAAATTGCCCCTGGTGCAGTTTTTCTTTGTTAATTTTCTGTCCAACACTTCTTCAAGCTGACATAATTAATCTGGAAATTAATTATTCGGAGACCTAAACGAAGGAATTGGCTAAAATCTCGTGATCCCGAGTCCGTACCTCGAGTCCAATTTTCGAGGCCGTTTTCAATCAACTTGCCAAATTTTGGCCCATTCCGACACCGTCGCGACAAATGACGAAATTGCCCCTGGTGCGATTTTTCCTTGTTAATTTTACGTCCAACACATCTTCAATCTTACATAATTAATACGGAAATTAATTATTCAAAGACCTAAACGAAGGAATTTGGGTAAAATCCCAAGACCCCGGGTCTATGCCCCGACTCGAATTTCTCTGGCCGTTTTCACTCAACCTGCCAAATTTCGATAAATTTCGACACCGTCGTGACAAATGATGAAATTGTGCCACGTGTGGTTTTTCTTTGTTAATTTTCTGTCCAACACATCTTCAACCTGATTTAATTAATACGAAAATTAATTATTCGGAGGCCTAAACGAAAGAATTTGGCTAAAATCCCAAGGCCCCGGGTCTGTGCCCCGACTTGAATTTCTCAGGCCGTTTCCAATCAACCTGTCAAATTTCGATAAATTTCGTCACCGTCGCGACAAATGATGAAATTGCCCCGGGTGCGGTTTTTCTTTGTTAATTTTTAGTCCAACACATCTTCAACCTGACCTAATTAATAGGAAATTAATTATTTGGAGGCCTAAATGAAGAAATTTGGCTAAAATCCCGTGATCCTGTGTCTGTGCCCCGAGTCTAATTTTTGGGGTCGTTTCCAATCAACCTGCCAAATTTCAGCCCATTCCGACACCGTCATGACAAATGATGAAATTGCCCCTGATGCGGTTTTCTTTCTTAATTTTTTTTCCAACACTTCTTCTACCTGACATAATTAATATGAAAATTAATTATTTGGAGGCCTAAATGAAGGAATTTGGCTAAAATCCCGTGATCCCAGCTCTATGCCCCGACTCCAATTTCTGGGGCCGTTTCCAATCAACCTGCCAAATTTCGGCCCATTTCGACAACGTCACAACAAATCACAAAAATTGCCCCTGGTGCAATTTTTCTTTTTTAATTTTCTGTCCATCACATCTTCAACCTGACATAATTAATACGAAATTAATTATTCGGAGGCCTAAATGAAGGAATTTAGCTAAAATCCCGTGATCCCGAGTTTGTGCCTTGACTCCAATTTTTGGGGCCGTTTCCAACAACCTGCCATATTTCGGCCCATTCCGACACCGTTGCGACAAATGATGAAATTGCCCCTGGTACGATTTTTCTTTGTTAATTTTCTGTCCAACACATCTTCAACTTGACATAATTAATACGAAAATTAATTATTCGGAGGCCTGAACGAAGGAATTTGGCTAAAATCCCATGATCCCGTGTCTGTGCCTCGACACCAATTTCTCGAGCCGTTTCCAATCAAGCTGCCAAATTTCGGTAAATTCTGACACCGTCGCGACAAATGACTAAATTGCTCCGGGTGCGATTTTTCATTGCCAAATTTCTGTCCAACACATCTTCAACCGGACAAAATTAATACGGAAATTAATTATTCGGAGGCCTAAACGAAGGAATTTGGCTAAGATCTCATGATCCCGGGTCTGTGCCCTGGCTCCAATTTCTCAGGCTGTTTCCAATCAACTTGCCAAATTTCGATAAATTCCAACACCATCGTGACAAATGACGAAATTGCCCCGAGTGTGGTTTTTCTTTGTTAATTTTTTGTCCAACACATCTTCAACCTGACATAATTAATACGAAAATTAATTATTCGAAGGCTTGAACGAATGAATCTGGCTAAGATCCCTGGATCCCGAGTCTGTGCCCAACTCCAATTTCTCGGGCCGTTTCCAATCAACCTCCCAAATTTCGGTAAATTCTGACACCGTCGCAACAAATGGTGAAATTACCCCGGGTGCGGTTTTTCTTTGTTAATTTTCTGTCCAACACATCTTCAGGCTAGCATAATTAGTACGGTAATTAATTATTCGGAGGCCTAAACGAAGGAATTTAGCTAAAATCCCGTGATCCCGTGTCTGTGCCCCGAGTCTGATTTCGGGGGCCGTTCCAATCAACTTGCCAAATTTCGGCCCATTCCGACACCGTTGCGACAAATGACGAAATTGCCCTTGGTGCGGTTTTGCGTTGTTAATCTTATGTCCAACACATCTTCAACCTGACATAATTAACACGAAAATTAATTATTCGGAGGCCTAAATGAAGGAATTTGGCTAAAATCCCGTGATCCTGGGTCTGTGGCCCGAGTCCAATTTCTGGGGCTGTTTCCAATCGACCACCAAATTTTGGCCAATTTCGACACCATCGCAACGAATGACTAAATTACCCCTAGTGCGATTTTTCTTTTGTTAATTTTCTGTCCATCACATCTTCAACCTGAAATTATTAATACGGAAATTAATTATTCGGAGGCCTAAAAGAAGGAATTTAACTAAAATCCTGTAATCCTGGGTCTATGCCCCGACTCCAATTTCTGGGGCCGTTTCCAATCAACCTTCCAAATTTCGGCCCATTCTGACACTGTCACGACAAATGAAAAAATTGCCCCTAGTGCGGTTTTGCGTTGTTAATTTTCTGTCCAACGCGTCTTCAACCTGATATGATTAATACGGAAATTAATTATTCGGAGGCCTAAACGAAGGAAATAGGGTAAAATCCTGTGATCCCGGGTCTGTGCCCCGAGTCCAATTTCTGGGGTCGTTTCCAATCAACCTGCCAAATTTCGGCCCATTCTGACACTGTCACGACAAATGATGAAATTGCCTCTAGTGCGATTTTGCGTTATTAGTTTTCTATCCAACACTTTTCAACCTGACATTATTAATACGAAATTTAATTATTCGGAGGCCTAAACGAAGGAATTTGGCTGAAATTCCGTGATCCCGGGTTTGCGCCCCAACTCCAATTTCTAGGGCAGTTTCCAATCAACCTGTCAAATTTCGGCCCATTCCGACACCGTCTCAACAAATGACGAACGTGTCCCTGGTGCGGTTTTTCTTTGTTAATTTTCTGTTCATCACATCTTCAACCTGACATAATTAATACGGAAATTAACTATTCGGAGGCCTAAACGAGGGAATTAAGCTAAAATTCTATGATCCCTGGTCTGTGCCCCGACTCCAATTTCTAGGGCTGTTTTCAATTAGCCTGCCAAATTTCAGCCCATTTTGACACCATCGCGACAAATTACGAAATTGCCCCTGGTGTGGTTTTTCTTTGTTAATTTTCTGTCCAACACTTCTTCAACCTGACATAATTAATACAGAAATTAATTATTCGGAGGCCTAAACGAAGGTATTTGGCCAAAATCTCGTGATCCCGGGTCTCTAACCCGACTCCAATTTCTGGGCTGTTTCCAATCAACCTGCCAAATTTCGACCCATTTCGACACCGTCGCGACAAATGACAAAATTGCCCCTGGTGCGGTTTTGCGTTGTTAATTTTGTGTCCAACACATCTTCAACCTGACATAATTAATACGGAAATTAATTATTCGAAGGCCTAATAGAAGAAATTTCGCTAAAATCCCATGATCCCAGGTCTGTGCCCAGAGTCCAATTTCTTTGGCCATTTCCAATCAATCTGCCAAATTTCGACACCGTCGCGTCAAACGACGAAATTGCCCCAGGTGCAATTTTTCTTTATTAATTTTCTGTCCAACACATTTTCAACCTGACATAATTAATACCGATATTAAATATTCGGAGGCCTAAACGAAGGAATTTAGCTAAAATCCTGTGATCCCGGGCCTGTGCCCCGACCCCAATTTCTGGGGCCATTTCCAATGAACCTGCCGAATTTCGGCCCATTTCGATACTGTCGCGACAAATGAAAGAATTACACCAGGTGCGGTTTTCTACTGTTAATTTTCGGTCCAACATATCCTCAACTTGATATAATTAATACGGAAATTAATTATTCGGAGGCCTAAACGAAGGAATTTGGCTAAAATCTCGTGATCCTGGGCTTTTGCCCCAAGTCCAATTTCTGGGGCCGTTTCCAATCAACCTGCCAAATTTCGGCCTATTTCGACACCGTCGTGACAAATGACGAAATTGCCCCTGGTGCGATTTTGCGTTATTAATTTTCTATCCAACACTTCTTCAACCTGACATAATTAATACGGAATTTAATTATTCGGAGGGCTAAACGAAGGAATTTGGCTAAAATCCCGTGATCCAAGGTCTGTGCCCCAACTCTAATTTCTGGGGCCGTTTCCAATCAACCTGCCAAATTTCGGCCCATTCCGACACCGTCGCAACAAATGACGAAATTGCCCAAGTGCGGTTTTTCTTTGTTAATTTTCTGTCCATCACATCTTCAACCTAACATAATTAATACGAAAATTGACTATTCGGAGGCCTAAATGAAGGAATTTAGCAAAAATCCTGTGATCCCGGGTCTGTGCCCCGACTCCAATTTCTGGGGCTGTTTCCAATCAACCAGCCAAATTTCGGCCATTCCGACACCGTCTCGGCAAAGGGCCAAATTACCCCTAGTGCGGTTTTTCTTTGTTAATTTTCTTTCCAACACTTCTTCAACCTAACATAATTAATACGGAAATTAATTATTCGGAGGCCTAAACGAAGGAATTTGGCTAAAATCCCGTGATCCCGAGTCTATGCCCCGACTCTAATTTCTGGGCCATTTCCAATCAACCAGCCAAATTTCAACCCATTTCGACACCATCACAACAAATGACAAAATTGCCCCTGGTGCGATTTTGCGTTGTTAATTTTCTGTCCAACTCATCTTCAACTTGACATAATTAATACGGAAATTAATTATTCGGAGGCCTAATAGAAAGAATTTGGCTAAAATCCCGTGATCCCGGATCTGTGCCCCGAGTCCAATTTCTAGGGCCGTTTCCAATCAACCTGCCAAATTTCGGCAAATTCCGACACCGTCGTGATAGACGACGAAATTGCCCCGGGTGCGATTTTTCTTTGTTAATTTTCTGCCCAACACATCTTCAACCTTACATAATTAATACGGAAATTAATTATTCGGAGGCCTAAATGAAGGAATTTGGCTAAAATCCCGTGATGCCGGGTCTGTGGCCGGAGTCTAATTTCTCGGGCCGTTTCCAATCAACCTGCCAAATTTCAGCCCATTACGACACCATCGCGACAAATGATGAAGTTGCCCCTGGTGCTGTTTTTCTTTGTTAATTTTCTATCCAACACATCTTCAACCTGAATAATTAATACGAAAATTAATTATTCGGAGGCCTACACGAAGGAATTTAGCTAAAATCCCGTGATCCCGGGTTTGTGCCCCGACTCCAATTTCTCGGGCCGTTTCCAATAAACCTACCAAATTTTGGTCGATTCCGACACCGTCACGACAAATGCCAAAATTGGCCCTGGTGCGGTTTTACGTTGTTAATTTTCTGTTCAACACTTCTTCAACCTGACATAATTAATACGGAAATTAATTATTCGGAGGCCTAATAGAAGGAATTTTGCTAAAATCCCGTGATCCCGGGTCTATGCTCCGAGTCCAATTTCTATAGCCATTTCCAATCAACCTGCCAGATTTCGACAAATTTCGACACCGTCGCGACAAACGACGAAATTACCCTGAGTGCAATTTTTCTTTGTTAATTTTCTGTCCAACACATTTTCAACCTGACATAATTAATACGGAAATTAATTATTCGGAGGCCTAAATGAAGGAATTTAGCTAAAATCCTGTGATCCTGTGTCTGTGCCCCGACTACAATTTCTGGATCATTTCCAATCAACTTGCCAAATTTAGACCCATTCCGACTCTGTCGCGACAAATGAAAAAATTGCACCTGGTGCGGTTTTCTGTTGTTAATTTTCTGTCCAACACATCTTCAACCTGATATAATCAATATGGAAATTAATTATTTGGAGGCGTAAACGAAGGAATTTGGCTAAAATCCCGTGATCCCAGGTCTTTGTCCCGAGTCCAATTTCTGGGGCCGTTTCCAATCAACCTGCCAAATTTCGGCCCATTTCGATACCGTCGCGACAAATGATGAAATTACCCCTGGTACGGTTCTGCGTTATTAATTTTCTATCCAACACTTCTTCAACCAGACATAATGAATACGGAATTTAATTATTCGGAGGCCTAAACGAAAGAATTTGGCTAAAATCTCGTGATACCGGGTCTGTTCCCCAACTCCAATTTCTGGGGCCATTTCCAATCAGCCTGCAAATTTCGGCTCATTCCAACACCGTCGCAACAAATGACGAAATTGCCCCTGGTGCGATTTTTCTTTGTTAATTTTCTGTCCATCACATCTTCAACCTGACATAATTAATACGGAAATTAACTATTCGGAGGCCTGAACGAAGGAATTTAGCTAAAATCCTGTGATCCCATGTCTATGCCCCGTCTCCAATTTCTAGGGCTGTTTCCAGTCAACTAGCCAAATTTCGGCCGATTCCGACACTGTCGTGACAAAAGGCGAAATTACACCTGGTGCGATTTTTCTTTGTTAATTTTCTGTCCAACACTTCTTCAACCTGACATAATTAATACGAAAAATAATTATTCGGAGGCCTAACGAAGGAATTTGGCTAAAATCCCGTGATCCCGAGTCTATGCCCCGACTCCAATTTCGGGGCCGTGTCCAATCAACCAGCCAAATTTCAGCCCATTTCGACACCATCACGACAAATGGCAAAATTGCCCCTGGTACGATTTTGCGTTGTTAATTTTCTGTCCAACACATCTTCAACTTGACATAATTAATACAAAAATTAATTATTTGGAGGCCTAATAGAAAGAATTTGGCTAAGATCCCTTGATCCCGGATCTGTGCCCCGAGTCCAATTTCTAGGGCCGTTTCCAATCAACCTGCCAAATTTCTGCAAATTCCAACACCATCGCGACAAATGAGGAAATTGCCCCGGTTGCAATTTCCTTTGTTAATTTTCTGTCCAACACATCTTTAACCTTACATAATTAATACGGGAATTTATTATTCGGAGGCCTAAACGAAGGAATTTGGCTAAAATCCCGTGATACCGGGTCTGTGCCCGGAGTCCAATTTCTCGGGCCGTTTCCAATCAACCTGCCAAATTTCGGCCCATTACGGTACCGTTGCGACAAATGACAAAATTGCCCCTGGTGCTGTTTTTCTTTGTTAATTTTCTATCCAACACATCGTCAACCTGACATAATTAATAAGGAAATTAATTATTCGGAGGCATAAACGAAGGAATTTAGCTAAAATCCCATGATCCCGAGTCTCTACCCCAACTCCAATTTCTCGGGCTGTTTCCAATAAACCTGCCAAATTTTGGTCCATTCCGACACCGTCGCGACAAATGACGAAATTGACCCTGGTGCGGTTTTGCGTTGTTAATTTTTTGTCCAACACATCTTCAACATAACATAAATAATACGAAAATTAATTATTCGAAGGCGCAAACGAACGAATTTGGCTCAAATCCCGTGATCCCGGGTTTGTGCCCCGACTCCAATTTCTGGGCCGTTTCCAATCAACCAGCCAAATTTCGGCCCATTCCGACACCGTCACGACAAATGACAAAATTGCCCCTGGTGCGATTTTACGTTGTTAATATTCTGTCCAACACATCTTCAACCCGACATAATTAATACGAAAATTAATTATTCGGAGGCCTAATAGAATGAATTTGGTTAAAATCCCGTGATCCTGGGTCTGTGCCCCGTGTCCAATTTCTAGGTTCGTATCCAATCAGCTTGCCAAATTTTGGCAAATTCCGACACCGTCACGACAAATGACGAAATTACCCCAAGTGCGATTTTTCTTTGTTAATTTTCTGTCCAACACATCTTCAACCTGACATAATTAATACGGAAATTAATTATTCGGAGGCGTAAATGAAGGAATTTAGCTATAATCCCATGATCCCGGGTCTGTGCCCCAACTCCAATTTCTCGGGCCGTTTCAAATCAACCTGCCATATTTTGGCCCATTCCAATACTGTCGCGACAAATGACGAAATTACCCCTGGAGCGGTATTTCCTTTTTAATTTTTTGTCAAACACTTCTTCAACCTGACATAATTAATACGAAAATTAATTATTAGGAGGCCTAAACAAAAGAATTTGGCTAAAATTCCGTGATCCCGGGTCTATGCCCCAACTCCAATTTCTGGGACCTTTTCCAATCAACCTGCCAAATTTCGGCCCATTTCAACATCGTTGCGAGAAATGATGAAATTGCCCCTGGTACGGCTTTTCTTTGTTAATTTTCTGACCAGCACATCTTCAACCTGACATTATTAATACGAAAATTTATTATTCGGAGGCCTAAACGAAGGAATTTGGCTAAAATCCCATGATCCCGGGTCTGTGCCCTGAGACCAATTTCTGGGGCCGTTTCCAATCAACCTGCCAAATACCCATTCCGACACCGTCACAACAAATGACGAAATTGCCCCTGGTACGGTTTTACGTTGTTAATTTTCTGTCCAACACCTCTTCAACCTGACATAATTAATACGGAAATTAATTATTCGGAGGCTTGAATGAAGGAATTTGGCTAAAATCCCATGATACTGGGTATGTGCCTCGACTTCAATTTCTGGGCCCGTTTCCAATCAACCTGCGAATTTTCGGCCCATTCTGACACCGTCACGACAAATGACAAAATTGCCCCAGGTGTGGTCTTTCTTTGTTAATTTTCTGTCCATCACATCTTCAACCTGACATAATTATTATAGAAATTAATAATTCGAAGCCTAAACGAAGGAATTTAGCTAAAATCCCATGATCCTGGGTCTATGCCCGAGTCCAATTTCTCGGCACATGTCCAATCAACTTGCCAAATTTCGGCCCATTCCGACACCGTCGCGACAAATGATGAAATTGCCCCTGGTGCGGCTTTTCTTTGTTAATTTTCTGTCCAACACTTCTTCAACCTGACATAACTGATACGGAAATTAATTATTCGGAGGCCTAAACGAAGGAATTTGGCTAAAATCCCGTGATCCCAGGTTTGTACCCCGACTCAAATTTCTGGGGCCGTTTCCAGTCAACTTGCCTAATTTCGGCCCATTCTGACACTGTTGCTAGAAATGACAAAATTGCCTCTGGTGTGTGGTTTTGCGTTGTTAATTTTTTGTCCAACACATCTTCAACCTGACATAATTAATACGGAAATTAATTATTCGGAGGCCTAAACGAAGGAATTTGGCTAAAATCCCATAATCTCGGGTCTGTGCGCCGAGTCCAATTTCTGGGGCAGTTTCCAATCAACCTGCCAAATTTCGGCCCATTCCGACACCGTCGTGATAAATGACGAAATTGCCCCTGGTGCGATTTTGCGTTGTTAATTTTCTGTCCAACACTTTTTCAAACCTGACATAATTAATACGAAAATTAATTATTCGGAGGCCTAAATGAAGGAATTTGGCTAAAATCCCGTGATCCAGGTCTGTGCCTCGACTCCAATTTCTGGGGCCGTTTCCAATCAACCTGCCAAATTTCGGTCCATTCCGACACCGTCGCAACAAATGATGAAATTGCCCCTGGTGCGGTTTTTCTTTGTTAATTTTTTGTCCAACACTTCTTCAACCTGACATAATTATTACGAAAATTAATTATTCGGAGGCCTAAACAAAGGAATTTGGCTAAAATCTTATGATCTCGGGTCTCTGTCCCGACTTCAATTTCTGGGGCCGTTTCCAATCAACCTGCCAAATTTCAGCCCATTCCGACACCGTCGTGACAAATGACAAAATTGCCCCTGGTGCGGTTTTGCGTTGTTAATTTTATGTCAAACACATCTCCAACCTGACATAATTAATACGAAAATTAATTATTCGGAGGCCAAAACGAAGGAATTTGGCAAAAATCCCGTGATCCCCGGTCTGTGCCCGGAGTCCAATTTCTGGGGCCGTTTTCAATCAACTTGCCAAATTTCTACCCATTCCGACTCCGTCGCGACAAATGACGAAATTGCCCCTGGTGTGGTTTTGCTTAGGTAATTTTCTGTCCAACACTTCTTCAGTCTGACATAATTAATACGAAAATTAATTATTTGGAGGCCTAAACGAAGGAATTTGGCTAAAATTCGTGATCCCGGGTTTGTGCCCCGACTCCAATTCCTCGGGCCATTTCCAATCAACCTACCAAATTTCGAACCATTCCGACACAGTAGCGATAAATGACAAAATTGACCCCGGCGCGGTTTTTCTTTTTTAATTTTATGTCCAACACTTCTTCAACCTGACATAATTAATACGAAAATAATTATTCAAAGGCCCAAACGAAAGAATTTGGCTAAAATCCCGTGATCCCGGGTCTATGCCCCGACTCCAATTTCTAGGACCGTTTCCAATCAACCTGCCAAATTTCGGCGCATTTCGACACCGTCGTGAGAAATGACGAAATTGCCCCTGGTTCGATTTTTCTTTGTTAATTTTGTGTCCAACACATCTTCAACCTGACATAATTAATACGGAAATTAATTATTCGGAGGCCTAAACGAAGGAATTTGGCTAAAATCCCGTGATCCCGAGTCTATGCCCCGAGTCCAATTTCTGGGGCCGATTCGAATCAACCTGCCAAATTTCTACCCATTCGACACCGTCGCGATAAATGACAAAATTGCCCCGTGTGCGGTTTTGTGTTTTTAATTTCTGTCCAGCACTTCTTCAACCTGACATAATTAATACGAAAATTAATTATTCGGAGGCTTAAACGAAGGAATTTGGCTAAAATCTCGTGATGCCGGGTCTTTTCCCCTACTCCAATTTCTAGGGCCGTTTCCAATCAATCTGCCAATATTCGACCCATTCCGACATCGTCGCGACAAATGAAGAAATGGCGCTTGGTACGATTTTTCTTTGTTAATTTTCTGTCCATCACATCTTCAACCTGACATAATTAATACGGGAATTAATAATTCAAAGCCTAGACGAACGAATTTAGCTAAAATCCCGTGATCCCGGGTCTGTGCCTCGACTCAAATTTTTGGGGCCGATTCCAACCAACCTGCCAGTTTTTGGCCCATTCCGACACCGTCGCAACAAATGATGAAATTGCCCCTGGTGCGATTTTTCTTTGTTAATTTTTTGTCCATCACATCTTCAACCCGACATAATTAATACAAAAATTAATAATTCGAAGTCTAAATGAAGGAATATAGCAAATATCCCGTGATAATGGGTCTGTGCCTTGACTCCAATTTCTGGGGCCATTTCCAGTCAACCTACCAAATTTCGGCCTATTCCGACATTGTCGCCACAAATGACGAAATAGCCCCTTGTGCGATTTTTCTTAGTTAATTTTCTGTCCATCACATCTTCAACCTAACATAATTAATACGGAAATTAATTAATCGGAGGCCTAAACAAGGGAATTCAGCTAAAATCTCGTGATCTCGGGTCTGTGCCCCGACTCCAATTTCTGGGGCCGTTTCCAATCAACTTGCCAAATTTCAGAGCATTTCGACACCGTCGCGACGACTGACGAAATTGCCCCTTATGTGGTTTTTCTTTGTTAATTTTCTGTCCAACACTTCTTCAACCTGACATAACTTATACGAAAATTAGTTATTCGAAGACCTAAATGAAGGAATTTGGGTAAAATCCCGCGATCCCGCGTCTGTGCCCTGAGTCCAATTTCTGGGGCTGTTTCCAATCAACTTGCCAAATTTCGACCCATTACGACATCGTCGCGACAAATTAAAAAATAGCCCCTGGTGCGGTTTTGCGTTGTTAATTTTCTGTCCGACACATCTTGAACCTAACATAATTAATACGAAATTAATTATTCAGAGGCCTAAACAAAGGAATTTGGCTAAAATCCCGTGATCCCGGGTCTGTGCCCCGACTCCAATTTCTCGGGACGTTTCCAATCAAGCTGCCAAACTTCGGCCCTTTCCAACACAGTCGCGACAAACGACGAAATTGACCAAGGTGCGGTTTTTCTTTTTTAATTTTCTGTCCAACACTTCTTCAACCGGACATAATTAATACGAAAATTAATAATTTTCGGAGGGCTAAATGAAGGAATTTGGCTAAAATCCCGTGATCCCGGGTCTATACCCCGACTCCAATTTCTGGGGCCGTTTCCGATCTACCAGCCAAATTTTGGCCCATTTCGACACCGTCGCGACAAATGACAAAATTGCCCCTGGTGCGATTTTGCGTTGTTAATTTTTTGTCCAACACATCTTCAACCTGACATAATTAATACGAAAATTAATTATTTGGAGGCTTAAACGAAGGAATTTGGCTAAAATCCTGTGATCCTGGGTCTGTGGCTCGATTCCAATTTTTGGGGCCGTTTCCAATCAACCTGCAAAATTTCTGCCCATTCCGACACCGTCACGACAAATGACTAAATTGCCCCTGGTGCGGTTTTGCGTTGTTAATTTTCTGTCCAACACTTCTTCAACCTGATAAAATTAATACGGAAATTAATATTCGGAGGCCTAAAAGAAGGAATTTGGCTAAAATCCCGTGATTCCGGGTCTGTGCGCCGAGTCCAATTTCTGGGACCGTTTCCAATCAACCTGCCAAATTTTGGCCCATTCCGACACCGTTGTGACAAATTACGAAATTACCCCTGTGCGGTTTTGCGTTGTTAATTTTTTGTCCAACACTTCTTCAACCTGATATAATCAATACGAAAATTAATTATTCGGAGGCCTAAACAAAGGAATTTAGCTAAAATCCCGTAATCCAGGGTTTGTACCCCGACTCCAATTCTCGAGCCGTTCCCAATCAACCTGCCAAATTTCAGCCCCTTCCGACACAGTCACGACAAATGACGAAAATGGCCCTGGTGCGATTTTTCTTTTTTTAATTTTCTTTCCAACATTTCTTCAACCTGACATAACTAATACGGAAATGAATTATTCGGAAGCCAAAATGAAGGAATTTGGCTAAAATCCCGTGATCCCGGGTATATGCCCCGACTCCAATTTCTGCGACCGTTTCCAATCAACCTGCCAAATTTTGGTGCATTTCGACACCGTCGCGAGAAATGACGAAATTGCCCCTGGTGCGGATTTTCTTTGCTAATTTTTGGCCCAACACATCTTCAACCTGACAAATTATAACAAAAATTAATTATTCAGAGAACTAAACGAAGGAATTTGGCTAAAATCCCGTGATCCCGAGTCTGTGCCCCGACTCCAATTTCTGCGGCCATTTTCAATCAACCAGCGAAATTGCTGCCCAGTCCAACACCATCGTAGCAAATGATAAAATTGCCCCTGGTGCGATTTTGCGTTGTTAATTTTCTGTCCAACACTTCTTCAGCCTGACATAACTAATATGAAAATTAATTACTCGGAGGCCTAAACGAAGGAATTTGGCTAAAATCCCGTCATCCCGGGTCTGTGCCCCGAGTTCAATTTCGGGGGCCGTTTTCAATAAACCAGCCAAATTTCCACCCATTCCGACACCGTCGCGACAAATGACGAAATTGCCCTAGGTTCAGTTTTGCGTTGTTAATTTTCTGTCCAACACTCCTTCAGCATGACATAATTAATACGAAAATTAATTATTCGGAGGCCTAAACGAAGGAATTTGGCTAAAATCCCGTGATCCCAGGTCTATGCCCCGACTCTAATTCTCGAACCATTTCTAATCAACCTGCCAAATTTCGGCCCATTCCAACACAGTCGCGACAAATGACGAAATTGACCCTGGTGCGATTTTTCTTTTTTAATTTTCTGTCCAACACTTCTTCAACCTGACATAACTAATACGGAACTTAATTATTCGGAGGCCCAAACGAAGGAATATCGCTAAAATCCCGTGATCCCGGGTCAATGCCCCGACTCCAATTTCTAGGACCTTTTCCAATCAACCTGCCAAATTTCGGGCCATTTCGACACTGTCGGGAGAAATGATGAAATACAGTGTCGAAATGGCCCGAAATTGCCCCTGGTGCAATTTTTCTTCGTTAATTTTCTGTCCAACACATCTTCAACCTGACATAATTAATACAGAAATTAATTATTCGGAGGCCTAAATGAAAGAATTTGGCTAAAATCCCGTGATCCCGGGTCTGTGCCCCGAGTCCAATTTCTGGGCCATTTCCAATAAACCTGCCAAATGTCGGCCCATTCCGACACCGTCCCGACAAATGACGAAATTGCACCTGGTGCGGTTTTGCGTTGTTAATTTTCTATCCAACACTTCTTCAACCTGACATAATTAATATGGAAATTAATTATTCAGAGGCTTAAATGAAGGAATTTGGCTAAAATTCTGTGATACCGGGTCTTTGCCTCTACTCCAATTTCTGGGGCCGTTTCCAATCAACTTGCCAATTTTCGACCCATTCCGACACCGTCGCGACAAATGACGAAATTGCCCCAGGTGCGGTTTTTCTTTGTTAATTTTTTGTCCATCACATCTTCAACCTGACATAATTATTACGGAAATTAATAATTCGAAGCCTAAACGAAGGAATTTAGCTAAAATCCTGTGATCCCGGGTCTGTACCCCGAGTCCAATTTCTCAGGCCGTTTCCAATCATCCTGCCAAATTTCGGCCCATTCCGACACCGTCCCGACAAATGACGAAATTGCCCCTGGTGCGGTTTTTCTTTGTTAATTTTCTGTCCAACACTTCTTCAACCTGACATAATTAATACGAAAATTAATTATTCAGAGGCCTATACGAAGGAATTTGGCTAAAATCTTGTGATCCCGGGTCTGCACCCCGACTCCAGTTTCTGGGGCCGTTTCCAATCAACCTGCCAAACTTCGGACCATTCCGAACACCGTTGCGAGAAAGGACAAAATTGCCCCTGGTGCAGTTTTGCGTTGTTAATTTTCTATCCAACACATCTTCCACCTGACATAATTAATACGAAAATTAATTATTCGGAGGCCTTAATGAAGGAATTTGGCTAAAATCCTGTGATCCCGGGTCTGTGCCCCGACTCCAATTTCTGGGACTGTTTCCAATCAACCTGCTGAATTTCGGTCCATTCCGACACTGTCGTGACAGATGACGAAACTGCCCTTGGTGCGGCTTTTCTTTGTTAATTTTCTGTCCAACACTTCTTCAACCTGACATAATTAATACGAAAATTAATTATTCGGAGGTAAAAACGAAGGAATTTAGCTAAAATCCCACGATCTCGGGTCTGTGGGTCGACTCCATTTTTTGGGGCCATTTCCAATCAACCTACCAAATTTCGGCCCATTCCGACACCGTCGCGACAGATGATGAAATTGCCCCTAGTGCAGTTTTGCGTTGTTAATTTTCTGTCCAACACTCCTTCAGCCTGACATAATTAATACGGAAATTAATTATTCGGAGGCCTAAATGAAGGAATTTGGCTAAAATCCCGTGATCCCGGGTCTGTGCCTCGACTCCAATTTCTGGGACCGTTTCCAATCAACCTGTCGAATTTCGGCCCATTCCGACACTGTCGTGACAGATGACGAAATTGCCCTTGGTGCGGCTTTTCTTTGTTAATTTTCTGTCCAACACTTCTTCAACCTGACATAATTAATACGAAAATTAATTATTCGGAGGTAAAAATGAAGGAATTCGGCTAAAATCCCACGATCCCGGGTCTTTGGGTCGACTCCATTTTTTGGGGCCATTTCCAATCAACCTACCAAATTTCGACCCATTCCTACACCGTCGCGACGGATGATGAAATTGCCCCTAGTGCAGTTTTGCGTTGTTAATTTTCTATCCAACACATCTTCAACCTGACTTAATTAATACGAAAATTAATTATTCGGAGGCAAAAACGAAGGAATTTGGGAAAAATCCCATGATCCCAGGTCTATGCCATGAGTCCAATTTCTGGGGCCGTTTTCAATTAACCTGCTGAATTTCTGCCCATTCCAACACCGTCGCGACAAATGATGAAATTGCCCCTGGTACAGTTTTGCTTAGGTAATTTTCTGTCCAACACATCTTCAACCTGACATAATTAATAAGAAAATTAATTATTCGGAGGCCTAAATGAAGGAATTTGGCTAAAATCCCGTGATCCCGAGTCTGTGCCCCGAGTCCAATTTCTGGGGCCGTTTCCAATCAACCTGCCAAATTTCGACCCATTCCGACACTGTCGCGACAAATGATAAAATTGCTCCTGGTGCGATTTTGCATTGTTAATTTTCTGTCCAACACTTCTTCAACCTGACATAATTAATACAAAAATTAATTATTCGGAGGCCAAAACGAAGGAATTTGGCTAAAATCCCGTGATAGAGGGTCTGTTCCTCGACTCCAATTTCTGGGGCCGTTTCCAATCAACCAGCCAATTTTTGGCCTACTCCGACACCGTCGTGACAAATGACGAAATTACCCCTGTTGCGGTTTTTCTTTGTTAATTTTCTGTCCATCACATCTTCAACTTGACTTAATTAATACGAAAATTAATAATTCGAAGCCTAGACGAAAGAATTTAGCTAAAATCCTGTGATCCAGGGTCTGTGCCTCGACTCCAATTTCTAGGGCCGTTTCCAATCAACCTGCCAATTTTCGGCCCATTCCGACATCGTTGCGATAAATGACGAAATTGCCCCTGGTGCGGTTTTTTTGTTGTTAATTTTTTGACCATCACATCTTCAACCCGACATAATTAATACGGAAATTAATAATTCGAAGCCAAAACGAAGGAATATCGCTAAAATCCCATGATCTCGGGTCTGTGCCTCGACTCCAATTTCTGGGCCATTTCCAATCAACCTGCCAAATTTTAGCCTATTCTGACACCATCGCCACAAATGACGAAATTGCCCCTGGTGCGATTTTTCTTAGTTACTTTTTTGTCCATCACATCTTCAACCTGACATAATTAATACGAAAATTAATTACTCGGAGGCCTAAATGAGGGAATTTAGCTAAAATCCCGTGATCCGGGGTCTGTGCCCCGACTCCAATTTCTGGGGCCGTTTCCAATCAACTTGCCAAATTTCAGCCCATTCTGACACCGTCGCGACAACTGACGAAATTACCCCTGTTGCGATTTTTCTTTGTTAATTTCCTGTCCATCACATCTTCAACCTGACATAATTAATACGAAAATTAATAATTCGAAGCCTAGACGAAGGAATTTAGCTAAAATCCCTGTGATCCTGGGTCTGTGCCTCGACTCCAATTTCTAGGGCCGTTTCCAATCAACCTGCCAATTTTCGGCCCATTCCGACACCGTCGCGACAAATGACAAAATTGCCGATGGTGCGGTTTTTCTTTGTTAATTTTTTGTCCATCACATCTTCAACCCGACATAATTAATACGGAAATTAATAATTCGAAGCCTAAATGAAGGAATATCGCTAAAATCCCATGATCTCGGGTCTGTGCCTCGACTCCAATTTTTGGGCCATTTCCAATCAACCTGTCAAATTTTGGCCTATTCTGACACCATCGCCACAAATGACGAAATTGTCCCTGGTGCGATTTTTCTTAGTTACTTTTCTGTCCATCACATCTTCAACCTGACATAATTAATACGAAAATTAATTACTCGGAGGCCTAAATGAGGGAATTTAGCTAAAATNAGGAATATCGCTAAAATCCCATGATCTCGGGTCTGTGCCTCGACTCCAATTTCTGGGCCATTTCCAATCAACTTGCCAAATTTCGGCCTACTCTGACACCATCGCCACAAATGACGAAATTGCCCCTGGTGCGATTTTTCTTAGTTACTTTTCTGTCCATCACATCTTCAACCTGACATAATTAATACGGAAATTAATTACTCGGAGGCCTAAACGAAGGAATTTGGCTAAAATCCCGTGATAGAGGGTCTGTTCCTCGACTCCAATTTCTGGGGCCGTTTCCAATCAACCTGCCAATTTTTTGACCATTCTGACACCGTCGCGACAAATGACGAAATTGACCTTGTTGCGGTTTTTCTTTGTTAATTTTCTGTGCATCACATCTTCAACTTGACATAATTAATATGAAAATTAATAATTCGAAGCCTACACGAAAGAATTTAGCTAAAATCCTGTGATCCGGGGTCTGTGCCTCGACTCCAATTTCTTGGGCCGTTTCCAATCAACCTGCCAATTTTCGGCCCATTCTGACATCGTCGCGATAAATGACGAAATTGCCCCTGGTGCGGTTTTTTTGTTGTTAATTTTTTGACCATCACATCTTCAACCCGACATAATTAATACGGAAATTAATAATTCGAAGCCTAAACGAAGGAATATCGCTAAAATCCCATGATCTCGGGTCTGTGCCTCGACTCCAATTTCTGGGCCATTTCCAATCAACCTGCCAAATTTTGGCCTATTCTGACACCATCGCCACAAATGACGAAATTACCCCTGGTGCGATTTTTCTTTGTTAATTTCATGTCCATCACATCTTCAACCTGACATAATTAATACGAAAATTAATAATTCGAACCTAGACGATGGAATTTAGCTAAAATCCCGTGATCCTGGGTTTGTGCCTCGACTCCAATTTCTAGGGCCGTTTCCAATCAACCTGCCAATTTTTGGCCCATTCCGACACCGTCGCGACAAATGACAAAATTGCCGATGGTGCGGTTTTTCTTTGTTAATTTTTTGTCCATCACATCTTCAACCCGACATAATTAATACGGAAATTAATAATTCGAAGCCTAAACGAAGGAATATCGCTAAAATCCCATGATCTCGGGTCTGTGCCTCGACTCCAATTTCTGGGCCATTTCCAATCAACCTGCCAAATTTCGGCCTATTCTGACACCATCGCCACAAATGACGAAATTGCCCCTGGTGCGATTTTTCTTAGTTACTTTTCTGTCCATCACATCTTCAACCTGACATAATTAATACGGAAATTAATTACTCGGAGGCCTAAACGAAGGAATTTGGCTAAAATCCCGTGATAGAGGGTCTGTTCCTCGACTCCAATTTCTGGGGCCGTTTCCAATCAACCTGCCAATTTTTTGACCATTCTGACACCGTCGCGACAAATGACGAAATTGACCTTGTTGCAGTCTTTCTTTGTTAATTTTCTGTCCATCACATCTTCAACTTGACATAATTAATACGAAAATTAATAATTCGAAGCCTACATGAAAGAATTTAGCTAAAATCCTGTGATCCAGGGTCTGTGCCTCGACCCCAATTTCTTGGGCCGTTTCCAATCAACCTGCCAATTTTCGGCCCATTCCGACATCGTCGCGATAAATGACGAAATTGCCCCTGGTGCGGTTTTTTTGTTGTTAATTTTTTGACCATCACGTCTTCAACCCGACATAATTAATACGAAAATTAATAATTCGAAGCCTAAACGAAGGAATATCGCTAAAATCCCATGATCTCGGGTCTGTGCCTCGACTCCAATTTCTGGGCCATTTCCAATCAACCTGCCAAATTTTGGCCTATTCTGACACCATCGCCACAAATGACGAAATTGCCCCTGGTGCGATTTTTCTTAGTTACTTTTCTGTCCATCACATCTTCAACCTGACATAATTAATACGGAAATTAATTACTCGGAGGCCTAAATGAGGGAATTTAGCTCAAATCCCGTGATCCGGGGTCTGTGCCCCGACTCCAATTTCTGGGGCCGTTTCCAATTAACTTGCCAAATATCAGCCCATTCTGACACCGTCGCGACAACTGACGAAATTACCCCTGGTGTGATTTTTCTTTGTTAATTTCCTGTCCATCACATCTTCAACCTGACATAATTAATACGAAAATTAATAATTCGAAGCCTAGACGAAGGAATTTAGCTAATATCCCGTGATCCTGGGTCTGTGCCTCGACTCCAATTTCTAGGGCCGTTTCCAATCAACCTGCCAATTTTCGGCCCATTCCGACACCGTCGCGACAAATGACAAAATTGCCGATGGTACGGTTTTTCTTTGTTAATTTTTTGTCCATCACATCTTCAACCCGATATAATTAATACGGAAATTAATAATTCGAAGCCTAAACGAAGGAATATCGATAAAATCCCATGATCTCGGATCTGTGCCTCGACTCCAATTTCTGGGCCATTTCCAATCAACCTGCCAAATTTCGGCCTATTCTGACACCATCGCCACAAATGACGAAATTGCCCCTGGTGCGATTTTTCTTAGTTACTTTTCTGTCCATCACATCTCCAACCTGACATAATTAATACGGAAATTAATTACTCGGAGGCCTAAATGAGGGAATTTAGCTCAAATCCCGTGATCCGGGGTCTGTGCCCCGACTCTAATTTCTGGGGCCGTTTCCAATCAACTAGCCAAATTTCAGCCCATTCTGACACCGTCGCGACAACTGACGAAATTACCCCTGGTGCGATTTTTCTTTGTTAATTTCCTGTCCATCACATCTTCAACCTGACATAATTAATACGAAAATTAATAATTCGAAGCCTAGACGAAGGAATTTAGCTAAAATCCCGTGATCCTGGGTCTGTGCCTCGACTCCAATTTCTAGGGCCGTTTCCAATCAACCTGCCAATTTTTGGCCCATTCCGACACCGTCGCGACAAATGACAAAATTGCCGATGGTGCGATTTTTCTTTGTTAATTTTTTGTCCATCACATCTTCAACCCGACATAATTAATACGGAAATTAATAATTCGAAGCCTAAACGAAGGAATATCGCTAAAATCCCATGATCTCAGGTCGGTGCCTCGATTCCAATTTCTGGGCCATTTCCAATCAGCCTGCCAAATTTCGGCCTATTTCGACAGCATCGCCACAAATGACGAAATTGCCCCTGGTGCAATTTTTCTTAGTTAATTTTCTATCCACCACATCTTCAACCTGACATAATTAATACGGAAATTAATTAATTAGAGGTCTAAACAAGGGAATTTAGCTAAAATCTCGTGATCTCAGGTCTGTGCCCCGACTCCAATTTCTTGGGCCGTTTCCAATCAACTTGCCAAATTTCAGCCCATTCTGACACCGTCGCGACAACTGAAGAAATTGCCCCTGGTGTGGTTTTTCTTTGTTAATTTTCTGTCCAACACTTCTTCGACCTGAAATAAATTACACGAAAATTAATTATTCGGAGGCCTAAACGAAGGAATTTGGATAAAATCCAGTGATCCCGCATTTGTGCCCAGAGTCCAATTTCTAGGGTTGTTTCCAATCAACCTGCCAAAATTCGACCCATTCCGACACCGTCGCGACAAATGAAAAAATTGCCGCTGGTGCAGTTTTGCGTTGTTAATTTTCTGTCCGACACATCTTCAACCTGACATAATTAATACGAAAATTAATTAGTCGGAGGCCTAAACAAAGGAATTTGGCTAAAATCCCGTGATCCCGGGTCTGTGCCCTGACTCCAATTTATCAGGACGTTTCTAATCAACCTGCCAAACTTCGGCCCTTTTCGACACAATCGCGACAAACGACGAAATTGACCCTGGTGCGATTTTTCTTTTTTAATTTTTTGTCCAACACTTCTTCAACCTGACATAACTAATACGGAAATTAATTATTTGGAGGCCTTAACGAAGGAATTTGGCTAAAATCATGTGATCCCGGGTCAATGCTCCGACTCCAATTTCTGGGACCTTTTCCAATCAACCTGCCAAATTTCGGCCCATTTCGACACCGTCGGGAGAAATGACGAAATTGCCCCTGGTGTGATTTTTCTTTGTTAATTTTCTGTACAACACATCTTCAACCTGACATAACTAATACGAAAATTAATTATTTGGAGGCCTAAACGAAGGAATTTAGCTAAAATCCCGTAATCCCGGGTCAATGCCCCGACTCCAATTTTTGGGACCTTTTCCAATCAACCAGCCAAATTTCTGCCCATTTCGACACCGTCGAGAGAAATGACTAAATTGCCTCTTGTGCGGTTTTGCGTTGTTAATTTTCTGTCCAACACTTCTTCAGCCTGACATAACAAATACGAAAATTAATTATTCGGAGGGCTAAACGAAGAAATTTGGCTAAAATCCCATGATCCCGGGTCTGTGCCCCGAGTCCAATTTCTGGGGCCATTTCCACTCAAGCTGCCTAATTTTGGCCCATTCCGATACCGTCTCGACAAATGACGAAATTGCCCCTGGAACGGTTTTTCTTTGTTAATTTTCTGTCCAACACTTCTTCAACCTGATATAATTAATACGGAAGTTAATTATTTGGAGGCATAAATGAAGAAATTTGGCTAAAATCCAGTGATCCCGGGTCTGTGCCCCGACTTCAATTTCTGGGGCCGTTTCCAATCAACCTGCCAAATTTCGGCCCATTTCGACACCGTCGGGACAAATGACAAAATTGCCCCTGGTACGGATTTTCTTTGTTAATTTTTTGTCCAACACATCTTCAACCTGACATAATTAATACGGAAGTTAATTATTTGGAGGCATAAATGAAGAAATTTGGCTAAAATCCAGTGATCCCGGGTCTGTGCCCCGACTTCAATTTCTGGGGCCGTTTCCAATCAACCTGCCAAATTTCGGCCCATTTCGACACCGTCGGGACAAATGACAAAATTGCCCCTGGTACGGATTTTCTTTGTTAATTTTCTGTCCAACACTTCTTCAGCCTGACACAATTAATACGAAAATTAATTATTCGGAGGCCTAAACGGAGGAATTTGGACCCGGCTCTGTGCCCAGAGTCCAATTTCTGGGGTCGTTTCCAATCAACCTGGAAAATTTTAGCCCATTTCGACATCGTCGCGACAAATGACAAAATTGCCCCTGGTACGGTTTTTCTTTGTTAATTTTCTGTCCAACACTTTTTCAACCTGACACAATTAATACGGAAATTAATTATTCGGATTCCTAAACGAATGAATTCGGCTAAAATCCCGTGATCCCAGGTCTGTGCCTCGAGTCCAATTTCTGGGGCCGTTTCAAATGAACCTTCTAAATTTTAGCCCATTTGGACACCGTCG
Source organism: Olea europaea var. sylvestris (assembly GCF_002742605.1). Lineage (NCBI taxonomy): Eukaryota > Viridiplantae > Streptophyta > Magnoliopsida > Lamiales > Oleaceae > Olea > Olea europaea. The sequence goes on from NW_019267535.1 coordinate 230,930, forward strand.
CGACAAATGACGAAATTGCCCCTAGTGCGATTTTTCTTTGTTAATTTTTTGTCCAACACTTCTTCAACCTGACATAATTAATACAAAAATTAATTATTCAGAGGCCTAAACGAAGAAATTTGGCTAAAATCTTGTGATCCCGGGTCTGTGCCTCGAGTCCCATTTCAGGGGCTGTTTCCAATCAACCTGCCAAATTTCAGCCCATTCCGACACCGTCACGACAAATGACGAAATTGCCCCAGGTGTGATTTTTCTTTGTTAATTTTCTGTCCAGCACCACTTCACCTTACATAATTAATACGAAAATTAATTATTCGGAGGCCTAAATGATGGAATTTGGCTAAAATCCCGTGATCCCGGCCCTGTGCCCAGAGTCCAATTTCTGGGGCCGTTTCCAATCAACTTGGAAAATTTCAGCCCATTTTGACACCGTCAAGACAAATGACGAAATTGCCTCTGCTGTGGTTTTGTGTTGTTAATTTTCTGTCCCACACTTCTTCATCCTGACATAACAAATATGAAAATTAATTATTCGGAGGACTAAACAAAGGAATTTGGCTAAAATCACGTGATCCCGGGTTTATGCCCCGTGTCCAATTTCTGGGGCCGCTTCCAATCAACCTGCCAAATTTCGATCCATTCCGACACCGTCGTGACAAATGACAAAATTGCCCTTGGTACGATTTTTCTTTGTTAATTTTCTGTCCAGCACTTCTTCAACCTGACATAATTAACACGAAAATTAATTATTCGGAGGACTAAACGGAGGAATTTGGCTAAAATCTCGCGATCCCGAGTCTGTGCCTCGACTCTAATTTTTGGGGCCATTTCCAATCAACCTGCTAAATTTCGGCCTACTTCGACACCGTCGCGACAAATGACGAAATTGCCCCTAGTACGATTTTTCTTTGTTAATTTTTTGTCCAACACTTCTTCAACCTGACATACTTAATAAAAAAAATTAATTATTCGGAGGCCTAAACGAAGGAATTTGGCTAAAATCTCGTGATCCCGGGTCTGCGCCCCGAGTCCAATTTCAGGGGCTGTTTCCAACAACCTGCCAAATTTCGGCCCATTCCGACACCGTCACGACAAATGACGAAATTGCCCTAGGTGCGATTTTTCTTTGTTAATTTTCTGTCCAACACCATTTCCGCCTGACATAAATAATACGAAAATTAATTATTCGAAGGTCTAAACGAAGGAATTTGGCTAAAATCCCATGATCCCGGGTCTCTGCCCCGACTCCAATTTCTGGGGCCGTTTCCAATCAACCTGCCAAATTTCGGCCCATTCCGACAACGTCGCAATAAATGACAAAACAGCCTCTGGTGCGGTTTTGCGTTGTTAATTTTCTGTCCAACACTTACTCAGCCTGACATAACAAATACTAAAATTAATTATTCGGAGGACTAAATGAAGGAATTTGGCTAAAATCCCGTGATCTCGGGTCTATGCCCCGAGTCCAATTTCTAAGGTCGTTTCCAATCAACCTGCCAAATTTCGGCCCATTCCGACACCGTCGTGACAAATGACGAAATTACCTCTGGCACGATTTTTCTTTGTTAATATTCTGTCCAACACTTCTTCAACCTGACATAATTAATACGGAAGTTAATTATTCGAAGGCATAAACAAAGAAATTTGGCTAAAATCCAGTGATCCTGGGTCTGTGCCCAGACTTCAATTTCTGGGGCCGTTTCCAATCAACCTGCAAAATTTTGGCCCATTTCGACACCGTCGAGACAAATGATGAAATTGCCCCTGGTACGGATTTTCTTTGTTAATTTTCTGTCCAACACATCTTCAACCTGACATAATTAATACGAAACTAATTATTTGTAGGCCTAATAGAAGGAATTTGGCTAAAATCCCGTGTTCTCGGGTCTGTGCCCCGAGTCGAATTTCTGGGGCCGTTTCCAATAAACCTGTCAAATTTCGGCCCATTTCGACACCGTTGGTACAAATGACGAAATTGCCCCTGGTACGGATTTTTTTGTTAATTTTCTGTCAAACACTTCTTCAACCTGACATAATTATTACGGAAATTAATTATTCAGTAGCCTAAAGGAAGGAATTTGGCTGAAATCCCATGATCTCGGGCTTGTGCCCCGACTCCAATTTTCGGGGCCATTTCCAATCAACCTGCCAAATTTCGATGAATTTCACCACCGTCGCGACAAATGACAAAAGTGCCCCAGGTGTGATTTTTATTTGTTAATTTTCTGTCCAACATTTCTTCAGCCTGACATAATTAATACGAAAATCAATTATTCGGAGGCCGAAACTAAGGAATTTGGCTAAAATCCCGTGATCACGGCTCTGTGCCCAGAGTCCAATTTCTGGGGTCGTTTCCAATCAACCTGCCAAATTTCGGCCCACTCCGACACCATCGTGACAAATGACGAAATTGCCCTTGGCACGATTTTTCTTTGTTAATTTTTTGTCCAACACTTCTTCAACCTGACATAATTAATACGGAAGTTAATTATTTGAAGGCATAAACGAAGAAATTTGGCTAAAATCCAGTGATCTCGGGTCTGTGCCCCCGCTTCAATTTCTGGGGCCATTTCCAATCAACCTGCCAAATTTCGGCCCATTTCGACACCATCGGGACAAATGACGAAATTACCCCTGGTACGGATTTTCTTTGTTAATTTTCTGTCCAACACATCTTCAACCTCACATAATTAATACGAAACTAATTATTCATAGGCCTAATAAAAGGAATTTGGCTAAAATCCCGTGATCTCGGGTCTTTGCCCCGAGTCCAATTTCTGGGGCCGTTTTCAATAAACCTGCCAAATTTCGGCCCATTACGACACCCTCGGGACAAATGACGAAATTACCCTCGATACGAATTTCTTTTGTTAATTTTCTGTCAAACACTTCTTCAACCTGACATAATTAATACGAAAATTAATTATTCAGTGGCCTCAAGGAAGGAATTTGGCTAAAATCCAGTGATCCCGGGCTTGTGCCCCAACTCCAATTTTCGGGGCCATTCCAAATCAACCTGCCAAATTTCAGCGAATTTCGCCATCGTCGCGACAAATGACAAAATTGCCCCGGGTGCGATTTTTCTTTGTTAATTTTCTGTCCAACACTTCTTCAGCATGACATAATTAATACGAAAATTAATTATTCGGATGCCTAAACGAAGGAATTTGGCTAAAATCCCATGATCCCGGCTCTGTGCCTAGAGTCCAATTTCTGGGGTCGTTTCCAATCAACCTGGAAAATTTTAGCCCATTTCGACACCGTCGCGACAAATGACGAAATTGCCCCTGGTGCGGTTTTTCTTTGTTAATTTTTTGTCCAACACTTTTTCAACCTGAAATAATTAATACGGAAATTAATTATTCGAATTCCTAAACGAATGAATTCGGCTAAAATCCCGTGTCCCGGGTCTGTGACGCGAGTCCAATTTCTGGGGCCGTTTCAAATCAACCTGCTAAATTTTAGCCCATTCGGACACCGTCGCGACATATGACGAAATTGCCCCTAGTACGATTTTTCTTTGTTAATTTTCTGTCCAACACATCTTCAACCTAACATAAATAATACGGAAATTAATTATTCGGAGGCCTAAACAAAGGAATTTGGCTAAAATCCCGTGATCCCGAGTTTGTGCCCCGAGTCCACTTTCTGGGACTGTTTTCAATCAGCCTGCCAAATTTCGGCCCATTCTGACGCGCGTCGCGACAAATGACGAAATTACCCCTGGTGCGGTTTTTCTTTGCTAATTTTCTGTCCAACACTTCTTCAACCTGACATAATTAATACGAAAATTAATTATTCGGAGGCCCAAACTAAGGAATTTGGCTAAAATCCCGTGATCTCGGGTTTGTACCCCGAGTCCAATTTTTGGGGCCATTTCCAATCAACCTTCCAAATTTCGGCCCATTCCGACAACGTCGCGAAAAATAACAAAATTGCCCCTGGTGCGATTTTTCTTTGTTAATTTTCTGTCCAACACATCTTCAACCTGACATAATTAATACGAAAATTAATTATTCGGAGGCCTAAACTAAAGAATTTTGCTAAAATCCCGTGATCCCGGGTCTGTGTCCCGAGTCCAATTTATGGGCCGTTTCCAATAAACTTGCCAAATTTCGGCCCATTCCGACACCGTTGCGACAAATGACGAAATTGCACCTGGTGCAGTTTTGCGTTGTCAATTTTCTGTCCAACACTTCTTCAACCTTACATAATTAATACGGAAATTAATTATTCAGAGGCTTAGATGAAGGAATTTCGCTAAAATGCCATGATACCAGGTCTGTGCCTCGACTCCAATTTCTGGGGCCGTTTCCAATCAACCTGCCAATTTTCGGCCCATTTCGACACCGTCGTGACAAATGACGAAATTGCCCTAGGTACGGTTTTTCTTTATAAATTTTCCGTCCATCACATCTTCAATCTGACATAATTATTACGGAAATTAATAATTCGAAGCCTAAACAAAGGAATTTAGCTAAAATCCCATCATCCCGAGTCTGTGCCCCGAGTCCAATTTCTCAGGCCGTTTCCAATCATCCCGCCAAATTTCTGTCCATTCCGACACCGTCGCGACAAATGACGAAATTGCCCCTGGTGCGGTTTTTCTTTGTTAATTTTCTGTCCAACACTTCTTCAACCTGACATAATTAATACGAAAATTAATTATTTGGAGGCCCAAACGAAGGAATTTGGCTAAAATCCCGGGTCTGTACCCCGACTCCAATTTTTGGGGCCGTTTCCAATCAACCTTCCAAATTTTGACCAACTCCGACACCGTTGTGAGAAATGACAAAATTACCCCTGGTGCGATTTTACGTTGTTAATTTTCGGTCCAACACAACTTCAACCTGACATAATTAATACGAAAATTAATTATTCGGAAGCCTAAACGAAGGAATTTGGCTTAAATTCCGTAATCCCGGGTCTGTGCCCGAGTCCAATTTCTGGGACCGTTTCCAATCAACCTGCCAAATTTCGGCCCATTCCGACACCGCCGTGACAAATGACGAAATTGCCCCTGGTGCGATTTTTCTTTGTTAATTTTCTGTCCAACACTTCTTCAACCTGACGTAATTAATACGAAAACTAATTATTCGAAGGCCTAAACGAAGGAATTTAGCTAAAATCCCGTGATCCCGGGTCTGTGCCTCGAGTCGAATTTCTGGGGCCATTTCCAATCAACCTGCCAAATTACGACCCATTCCGACACCGTTGCGACAAATGACGAAATTGTCCCTGGTGCGGTTTTTCTTTGTTAATATTCTGTCCAAATCTTCTTCAACCTGACATAATTAATACAAAAATTAATTATTCGGAGGCCTAGACGAAGGAATTTGGCTAAAATCCCGTAATTCCGGGTCTATACATCGACTCCAATTTCTGGGGTCGTTTCCAATCAACCTGCCAAACTTTTTTCTTTCCAACACTTATTCAACTTGACATAATTAATACGAAAATTAATTACTCAGAGGCCTTAACGAAGGAATTTGGCTAAAATCCCATGATCTCGGGTCTGTGTCCCGAGTCCAATTTCTCGGGCCGTATCCAATTAACCTGCAAAATTTCAGCCCATTCTGACACCGTCGTGACAAATCACGAAATTACCCCTGGTACGATCTTGCGTTGTTAATCTTTTGTCCAACACATCTTCAACCTGACATAATTAATACGAAAATTAATTATTCAGAGCCTTAAACAATGGAATTTGGCTAAAATCCCGCGATCCCGGGTCTGTGCCCCGAGTCCAATTTCTGGGACCGTTTCCAATCAACCTGTCAAATTTCGGCCCATTCCGACACCGTCGTGACAAATGACGAAATAGCCCCTAGTGCGATTTTTCTTTGTTAATTTTCTGTCCAACACTTTTTCAACCTGACATAATTAATACGAAAATTAATTATTCAGAGGCCTAAACGAAGGAATTTAGCTAAAATCCCGTGATCCTGGGTCTGTGCCTCGACTCCAATTTCTAGGGCCATTTCCAATCAACCTGCCAAATTTCAGCCCATTCTGACACTGTCGCGACAAATGACGAAATTACCCCTAGTGCGATTTTTCTTTGTTAATTTTCTGTCCAAATGTTCTTCAACCTGACATAATTATTACGAAAATTAATTATTCGGAGGCCTAGACGAAGGAATTTGGCTAAAATCCCGTAATCCCGGGTCTATACGTCGACTCCAATTTCTGGGGCTGTTTCCAATCAACTTGCCAAACTACGGCCCATTTCGACACCGTCTTGACAAATGACAAAATTGCCCCAGGTGCGATTTTGCGTCGTTAATTTTCTATCCATCATATCTTCGACCTGACATAATTAATACGAAAATTAATTATTCGGAGGCCTAAACGAAGGAATTTGGCTAAAATCCCATGATCCCGGATCTGTGCTCCGAGTCCATTTTCTGGGACCATTTCCAATCAACCTGCCAAATTTCGGCCCATTTCGACACCATCGTGACAAATGACGAAATTGCCCCTTGTGCGATTTTTCTTTGTTAATTTTCTGTCCAACACTTCTTCAACCTGACATAATTAATACGAAAATTAATTATTCGGAGGTCTAAACGAAGGAATTTGGAAATCCCGTGATCCCGGGTCTATGCCTGGACTCCAATTTCTAGGGTTCGGAGGTCCGAACAAAGGAATTTGGCTAAAATCCCGAGATCTTGGGTCTCTGCCTCTAGTCCAATTTCTCGGGCCATTTCCAATCAACCTGCCAAATTTTGGCCCACTCCAACACCGTCGTGACAAATGACGAAATTGCCCCTAGTGCGGTTTTTCTTTGTTAATTTTCTGTCCAACACTTCTTCAACCTGACATAATTAATACGAAAATCAATTATTCAGAGGCTTAAACGAAGGAATTTGGCTAAAATCCTGTGATCCCGGGTCTATACGCCGACTCCAATTTCTGGGGTGGTTTCCAATCAACCTGCCAAATTTTGGCCCATTCCGGCACCGTCGCGACAAATTACAAAATTGCCCCTGGTGCGATCTTGCATTGTTAATCTTTTGTCCAACACATCTTCAACTTGACATAATTAATTCGAAAATTAATTATTCGGAGGCCTAAACAAAGGAATTTGGCTAAAATCCCGCGATCCCGAGTCTGTGCCCCGTGTCCAATTTCTGGGTCCGTTTCCAATCAACCTACCAAATTTCTGCCCATTCCGACACCGTCACGACAAATGACAAAATTTCCCCTGGTACTATTTTGCATTGTTAATTTTCTATCAAACACTTCTTCAGCCTGACATAATAAATACGAAAATTAATTATTCGAAGGCCTAACCGATGGAATTTGGCTAAAATCTCGTGATCCCGGGTCTGTGCCCCGACTCCAATTTCTAGGACCGTTTCCAATCAACCTGCCAAATTTTGTCCCATTCTGACACCGTCGCGACAAATGACGAAATTGCCCCCGGTGCGATTTTGCGTTGTTAATTTTCTGTCGAACACACTTTCAACCTGGCATAATTAATACGGAAATTAATTATTCGGAGTTCTAAACGAAGGAAAACAGCTAAAATCCCATGATCCCGAGTCTATGCCCCGACTTCAATTTCTCGAGCTGTTTCAAATCTACTTGCCAAATTTCGACCCATTCCGACACCGTCGCAACAAATGACGAAATTGCCCCTGGTGAGGTTTTTCTTTGTTAATTTTCTATCCAACACTGCTTCAACCTGACATAATTAATACGAAAATTAATTATTCGGAGGCTTAAACGAAGGAATTTGGCTAAAATCCCATGATCCCGGGTCTTTGCCTCGACTCCAATTTCCGGGGCCGTTTCCAATCAACCTGCCAAATTTCAGCCCATTCCGACAACATCGCGACAAATGACAAAATTACCTCTGGTGCGATTTTACGTTGTTAATTTTCTGTCCAACACTTCTTCAGCCAGACATAATTAATATGAAAATTAATTATTCGGAGGTCCGAACAAAGGAATTTGGCTGAAATCCCGTGATCCGGGACTGTGCCCCGACTCCAATTTCTCAGGCCGTTTTCAATCAACCTGCCAAATTTCAGCCCATTCCGACACCGTCGCGACAAATGAGGAAATTGCCCCTGGTGCGGTTTTTCTTTGTTAATTTTCTGTGCAACTCTTCTTCAACCTGACATAATTAATACGGAAATTAATTATTCGGAGGCCTAAACGTAGGAATTTGGCTAAAATTCCGTGATCCCGAGTCTGTGCCTCGACTCCAATTTCTAGGCCATTTCCAATCAACTTGCTAAATTTCTGCCCATTCCGACACCGTCGCGACAAATGACGAAATTGCCCCAAGTGCGATTTTTCTTTGTTAATTTTCTGTCCAACACTTCTTCAGCCTGACATAATTAATACAAAAATTAATTATTCAGAGGCCTAGACGAAGGAATTTGGCTAAAATCCCGTGATCCCGGGTCTGTGCCCCGAGTCCAATTTCAGGGGCTGTTTCCAATCAACCTTCCAAATTTCGGCCCATTTCGACACCGTCACGACAAACGATGAAATTGCCCCTGGTGCGATTTTTCTTTGTTATTTTCTGTCCAACACCACTTCAGCCTGACATAATTAGTATGAAAATTAATTATTCGACGGCCTAAACGAAGGAATTTGGCTAAAATCACGTGATCCCGGCCCTGTGCCCAAAGTCCAATTTTTGGGGCCGTTTCCAATCAACCTGGAAAATTTCGGCCAATTTCGACACCGTCATGACAAATGACGAGACTGCCTCTGGTGTGGTTTTGCGTTGCTAATTTTCTGTCCCACACTTCTTCATCCTGACATAACAAATACAAAAATTAATTATTCGGAGACTAAACGAAGGAATTTGGCTAAAATCACGTGATCCCGGGTTTGTGCCCCGTGTCTAATTTCTGCGGCTATTTTCAATCAACTTGCCAAATTTCGGCCCATTCCGACACCGTCGTGACAAATGACGAAATTGCCCCTGGTACGATTTTTCTTTGTTAATTTTCTGTCCAACACTTCTTCAACCTGACATAATTAATACGGAAATTAATTATTCGGAGGCTTAAACGAAGGAATTTGGCTAAAATCCTATCATCTCGGGTTTGTGCCCTGACTCCAATTTTTGGGGCCGTTTCCAATCAACCTGCCAAATTTTGGCCCATTTCGACACCTTCTCGACAAATGACAAAAAATTTCCCCTGGTGCGATTTTTCTTTGTTAATTTTCTGTCCAACACTTCTTCAACTTGACATAATTAATATGAAAATTAATTATTTGGAGGCTTAACGAAGGAATTTCACTAAAATCTCGTGATCCTAGCTTTGTGCCCAGAGTCCAATTTCAGGGGCCGTTTCCAATCAACCTGCCAAATTTCGGCCCATTCCGACACCGTCATGACAAGACGAAATTGCCCCTAGTACGATTTTTCTTTGTTAATTTTCTATCCCACACTTCTTCAACTTGACATAATTAATACGAAAATTAATTATTCGGAGGACTAAACGAAAGAATTTGGCTAAAATCCCGTGATCCCGGGTTTGTACACCGACTCCAATTTTTGGGGTCGTTTTCAATCAATCTGCCAAATTAGACCTATTCCGACACCGTCACGACAAATTACGAAATTGCACCTGGTGCTGTTTTTCTATATTAATTTTCTGTCCAACACATCTTCAACTTGACATAATCAATACGAAAATTAATTATTCGGAGACCTAAACGAAGGAATTCGGCTAAAATCCCGTGATCCCAGGTCTGTGCCCCGACACCAATTTTTGGGGTCGTTTCCAATCTACTTGCCAAATTTTAGCCCATTTCGACACTGTCGCGACAAATGACAAAATTGCCCCTGGTGTGATTTTTCTTTGGTATTTTTCTGTCCAACACTTCTTCAACCAGACATAATTAATACGGAAATTAATTATAAGGAGGCCTAAACGATGAAATTTGGCTAAAGTTCTGTGATCCCGGGTATGTACCCCGACTCTAATTTCTGGGGCCGTTTCAAATCAACTAGCCAAATTTCGGCCCATTTCGACACCATCGCGACAAATGACAAAATTGCCACAGGTGTAGTTTTGCGTTGTTAATTTTCTGTCCAACACATCTTCAACCTGACATAATTAATACGAAAACTAATTATTCTGAGGACTAAACAAAAGAATTTGGCTAAAATCCCGTGATCCTCGATTTGTGCACCGACTCCAATTTTTGGGGTCGTTTCCAATCAATCCGCCAAATTACTGCCTATTCCGACGCCGTCGCGATAAATTACGAAATTGCACCTGGTGCTGTTTTTCTATGTTAATTTTCTGTCCAACACATCTTCAACTTGACATAATTAATACGAAAATTAATTATTCCGAGACCTAAACGAAGGAATTCGGCTAAAATCCCGTGATCCCAGGTTTGTGCACCGACTCCAATTTCTGGGGTCGTTTCCAATGTACCTGCCAAATTTTAGCCCATTTTGACACCATCGCGACAAATGACAAAATAGCCCGTAGTACGATTTTTGTTTGTTAATTTTCTGTCCAACACTTCTTCAACTAGACATAATTAATACGGAAATTAATTATAAGGAGGCCTAAATGACGAAATGTGGCTAAAGTTTCGTGATCCGGGGTCTGTGCCCCGACTCTAATTTCTGGGGCCGTTTCAAATCAACCAGTCAAATTTCGGCCCATTTTGACACCGTCGCGACAAATGACAAAATTGCCCCTGGGGCGGTTGTGCGTTGTTAATTTTCTGTCCAATACATCTTCAACCAGACATAATTAATACGGAAACTAATTATTCATAAGCCTAATAGAAGGAATTTGGCTAAAATCCCGTGATCTCAGGTCTGTGCCCCGAGTCCAATTTCTGGAGCCGTTTCCAATCAACCTGCCAAATGTCGCCCCATTCCGACACCGTCGCGGCAAATGACGAAATTGCCCCTGGTGCGGTTTTTCTTTGTTAATTTTCTGTCCAACACTTCTTCAACCTGACATAATTAATATGGAAATTAATTATTCGGAGGACTAAACAAAAGAATTTGGCTAAAATCCCGTGATCCCCGGTTAGTGCACCGACTCCAATTTTTGGGGTCGTTTCCAATCAATCTGTCAAATTACGGCCTATTCCGACACTGTCGCGATAAATTACGAAATTGCACCTGGTGCTGTTTTTCTATGTTAATTTTCTGTCCAACGCATCTTCAACTTGACATAATTAATACGAAAATTAATTATTCGGAGACCTAAACGAAGGAATTCGGCTAAAATCCCGTGATCCTAGGTCTGTGCTCCGACTCCAATTTCTGGCGTCATTTCCAATCTACTTGCCAAATTTTAGCCCATTTCGACACCGTCGCGACAAATGACGAAATAGCCCCTAGTGCGATTTTTGTTTGTTAATTTTCTGTCCAACACTTCTTCAACCAGACATAATTAATACGGAAATTAATTATAAGGAGGCCTAAATGACAAAATTTGGCTAAAGTTTCGTGATCCCGGGTCTGTGCCCCGACTCTAATTTCTGGGGCCGTTTCAAATCAACTAGCCAAATTTCGGCCCATTTCAACACCGTCGCGACAAATGACAAAATTGCCCCTGGGACGGTTGTGCGTTGTTAATTTTCTGTCCAACACATCTTCAACCTGACATAATTAATACGAAAACTAATTATTCATAAGCCTAATAGAAGGAATTTGGCTAAAATCTCGTGATCTCAGGTCTGTGCCCCGAGTCCTATTTCTGGGGCTGTTTCCAATCAGTCGGCCAAATTTCGGCCCTTTCCGACACCGTCGCGACAAATGACGAAATTGCCCCGGGGGCAGTTTTTCTTTGTTAATTTTCTGTCCAACACATCTTCAACCTGACATAATTAATACGAAAATTAATTATTCGGGGTCCTAAACGCAGGAATTTGGCTGAAATCCCGTGATCACGACTCTGTGCCCTGAGTCCAATTTCTGGGGTCGTTTCCAATCAAGCTGGAAAATTTCAGCCATTTCGACACCGTCGCGACAAATGACAAAATTGCCCCTGGTGCGGTTTTTCTTTGTTAATTTTCTGTCCAACACATCTTCAACCTGACATAATTAATACGAAAATTAATTATTCGGGGTCCTAAACGCAGGAATTTGGCTGAAATCCCGTGATCACGACTCTGTGCCCTGAGTCCAATTTCTGGGGTCGTTTCCAATCAAGCTGGAAAATTTCAGCCATTTCGACACCGTCGCGACAAATGACAAAATTGCCCCTGGTGCGGTTTTTCTTTGTTAATTTTCTGTCCAACACATCTTCAACCTGACATAATTAATACGAAAATTAATTATTCGGGGTCCTAAACGCAGGAATTTGGCTGAAATCCCGTGATCACGACTCTGTGCCCTGAGTCCAATTTCTGGGGTCGTTTCCAATCAAGCTGGAAAATTTCAGCCATTTCGACACCGTCGCGACAAATGACAAAATTGCCCCTGGTGCGGTTTTTCTTTGTTAATTTTCTGTCCAACACATCTTCAACCTGACATAATTAATACGAAAATTAATTATTCGGGGTCCTAAACGCAGGAATTTGGCTGAAATCCCGTGATCACGACTCTGTGCCCTGAGTCCAATTTCTGGGGTCGTTTCCAATCAAGCTGGAAAATTTCAGCCATTTCGACACCGTCGCGACAAATGACAAAATTGCCCCTGGTGCGGTTTTTCTTTGTTAATTTTCTGTCCAACACATCTTCAACCTGACATAATTAATACGAAAATTAATTATTCGGGGTCCTAAACGCAGGAATTTGGCTGAAATCCCGTGATCACGACTCTGTGCCCTGAGTCCAATTTCTGGGGTCGTTTCCAATCAAGCTGGAAAATTTCAGCCATTTCGACACCGTCGCGACAAATGACAAAATTGCCCCTGGTGCGGTTTTTCTTTGTTAATTTTCTGTCCAACACATCTTCAACCTGACATAATTAATACGGAAATTAATTATTCGGAGGCCTAAACGAAGGAATTTGGCTAAAATCCTATGATCCTGGGTCTGTACCCCTTGTCCAGTTTCTGGGGCCGTTTCAAATCAACCTGCCAAATGTCGGCCCATTCCGACACCGTCGCGACAAATGACGAAATTACCCCTGGTTCGATTTTTCTTTCTTAATTTTCTGTCCAACAGTTCTTCATCCTGACATAATTAATACGGAAATTAATTATTTGGAGACCTAAACGAAGGAATTTGGCTAAAATCCCGAGATCCCGCTCTTGTGCCCTGGGTCCAATTTTTAGGGTCGTTTCCAATCAATCTGCCAAATTACGTCCTATTCCGACGCCGTCGCGATAAATTACGAAATTGCACCTGGTGCTGTTTTTCTATGTTAATTTTCTGTCCAACACATCTTCAACTTGACATAATTAATACGAAAATTAATTATTCCGAGACCTAAACGAAGGAATTCGGCTAAAATCCCGTGATCCCAGGTTTGTGCACCGACTCCAATTTCTGGGGTCGTTTCCAATCTACCTGCCAAATTTTAGACACCGTCACGACAAACGACGAAATAGCCCCTAGTGCGATTTTTGTTTGTTAATTTTCTGTCCAACACTTCTACAACTAGACATAATTAATACGGAAATTAATTATAAGGAGGCCTAAATGACGAAATGTGGCTAAAGTTTCGTGATCCGGGGTCTGTGCCCCCGACTCTAATTTCTGGGGCCATTTCAAATCAACCAGTCAAATTTCGGCCCATTTCGACGCCGTCGCGACAAATGACAAAATTGCCCCAGGGGCGGTTGTGCGTTGTTAATTTTCTGTCCAACACATCTTCAACCAGACATAATTAATACGGAAACTAATTATTCATAAGCTTAATAGAAGGAATTTGGCTAAAATCTCGTGATCTCAGGTCTGTGCCCCGAGTCCAATTTCTGGGGCCGTTTCCAATCAACCTGCCAAATGTCGGCCCATTCCGACATCGTCGCGGCAAATGATGAAATTGCCCTTGGTACGATTTTTCTTTGTTAATTTTCTGTCCAACACTTCTTCAACCTGACATAATTAATACGGCAATTAATTATTCGGAGGACTAAACGAAAGAATCTGGCTAAAATCCCGTGATCCCCGGTTTGTGCACCGACTCCAATTTTTGGGGTCGTTTCCAATTAATCTGCCAAATTACGGCCTATTCCAACACTGTCGCGATAAATTACTAAATTGCACCTGGTGCTATTTTTCTATGTTAATTTTCTGTCCAACGCATCTTCAACTTGACATAATTAATACGAAAATTAATTATTCGGAGACCTAAACGAAGGAATTCGGCTAAAATCCCGTGATCCGGGGTCTGTGCCCCCGACTCTAATTTCTGGGGCCGTTTCCAATCAACCAGCCAAATTTCGGCCCATTTCGACACCGTCGCGACAAATGACGAAATAGCCCCTAGTGCGATTTTTGTTTGTTAATTTTCTGTCTAACACTTCTTCAACCAGACATAATTAATACGGAAATTAATTATAAGGAGGCCTAAATGACAAAATTTGGCTAAAGTTTCGTGATCCTGGGTCTGTGCCCCGACTCTAATTTCTGGGGCCGTTTCAAATCAACCAGCCAAATTTCGGCCCATTTCGACACCGTCGCGACAAATGACAAAGTTGCCCCTAGGGCGGTTGTGCGTTGTTAATTTTCTGTCCAACACATCTTCAACCTGACATAATTAATACGAAAACTAATTATTCATAAGCCTAATAGAAGGTATTTGGCTAAAATCTCGTGATCTCAGGTCTGTGCCCCGAGTCCAATTTCTGGGGCCGTTTCCAATCAACCTGCCAAATTTCGGCCATTTCGACACTGTCGGGACAAATGACGAAATTGCCCTTGGTACGAATTTTCTTTGTTAATTTTCTGTCAAACACTTCTTCAACCTGACATAATTAATAAATAAATTAATTATTCGGAGGTCTAAATGATGGAATTTGGCTAAAATCCCGTGATCCCGGCTTGTGCCCCGACTCCAATTTCCGGGGCCATTTCCAATCAACCTGCCAAATTTTGGCCAATATCTCCACCGTCGCGACAAACGGTAAAATTGCCTCGGGTGCGGTTTCTTTGTTAATTTTCTATCCAACACTTCTTCAGCCTGACATAATTAATACGAAAATTAATTATTCGGGGTCCTAAACGCAGGAATTTGGCTGAAATCCCGTGATCACGACTCTGTGCCCTGAGTCCAATTTCTGGGGTCGTTTCCAATCAACCTGGAAAATTTTAGCCATTTCGACACCGTCGCGACAAATGACAAAATTGCCCCTGGTGCGGTTTTTCTTTGTTAATTTTCTGTCAAACACGTCTTCAACCTGACATAATTAATACGAAAATTAATTATTCGGGGTCCTAAACGAAGGAATTCGGCTGAAATCCCGTGATCACGACTCTGTGCCCTGAGTCCAATTTCTGGGCTGTTTCAAATCAACCTGCTAAATTTTAGCCCATTCGGACACCGTCACGACAAATGACGAAATTTCCCCTAGTGCGATTTTTCCTTGTTAATTTTCTGTCAAACACGTCTTCAACCTGACATAAATAATACGAAAATTAATTATTCGGAGGCCAAAACAAAGGAATTTGGCTAAAATCCCGTGATCCCGGGTTTGTGCCCCGTGTCCAATTTCTGGGGCTGTTTCCAATCAGTCGGCCAAATTTCGGCCCATTCCGACACCGTCGCGACAAATGACGAAATTGCCCCGGGTGCAGTTTTTCTTTGTTAATTTTCTGTCCAACACTTCTTCAACCTGACATAATTAATACGGAAATTAATTATTCGGAGGCCTAAACGAAGGAATTTGGCTAAAATCCTATGATCCTGGGTCTGTACCCCTTGTCCAGTTTCTGGGGCCGTTTCCAATCACCCTGCCAAATGTCGGCCCATTCCGACACCGTCGCGACAAATGACGAAATTACCCCTGGTTCGGTTTTTCTTTGTTAATTTTCTGTGCAACACTTCTTCATCCTGACATAATTAATACGGAAATTAATTATTCGGAGACCTTAACGAAGGAATTTGGCTAAAATCCCGAGATCCCGCTCTTGTGCCCTGAGTCCAATTTTTGGGGTCGTTTCCAATCAATCTGCCAAATTACGGCCTATTCCGACACCATCGCGATAAATTACGAAATTGCACCTCGTGCTGTTTTTCTATGTTAATTTTCTGTCCAACACATCTTCAACTTGACATAAGTAATACGAAAATTAATTATTCGGAGACCTAAACAAGGAATTCGGCTAAAATCCCGTGATCCCAGGTTTGTTCACCGACTCCAATTTCTGGGGTCGTTTCCAATCTACTTGCCGAATTTTAGCCCATTTCGACACCGTCGCGACAAACGACGAAATAGCCCGCAGTGCGATTTTTGTTTGTTAATTTTCTGTCCAACACTTCTTCAACTAGACATAATTAATATAGAAATTAATTATAAGGAGGCCTAAATGACGAAATGTGGCTAAAGTTTCGCGATCCGGGGTCTGTGCCCCCGACTCTAATTTCTGGGGCCGTTTCAAATCAACCAGCCAAATTTCGGCCCATTTCGACACCGTCGTGGCAAATGACAAAATTGCCCCTGGGGCGGTTGTGCGTTGTTAATTTTCTGTCCAACACATCTTCAACCAGACATAATTAATACGGAAACTAATTATTCATAAGCCTAATAGAAGGAATTTGGCTAAAATCTCGTGATCTTAGGTCTGTGCCCCGAGTCCAATTTCTGGGGCCGTTTCCAATCAACCTGCCAAATGTCGGCCCATTCCGACATCGTCGCGGTAAATGACGAAATTGCCCATGGTACGGTTTTTCTTTGTTAATTTTCTGTCCAACACTTCTTCAACCTGACATAATTAATACGGCAATTAATTATTCGGAGGACTAAACAAAAGAATCTGGCTAAAATCCCGTGATCCCCGGTTTGTGCACCGACTCCAATTTTTGGGGTCGTTTCCAATCAATATGCCAAATTACGGCCTATTCCGACACTGTAGCGATAAATTACTAAATTGCACCTGGTGCTATTTTTCTATGTTAATTTTCTGTCCAACGCATCTTCAACTTGACATAATTAATACGAAAATTAATTATTCGGAGACCTAAACGAAGGAATTCGGCTAAAATCCCGTGATCCTAGGTCTGTGCTCCGACTCCAATTTCTGGGGTCATTTCCAATCTACTTGCCAAATTTTAGCCCATTTCGACACCGTCGCGACAAATGACTAAATAGCCCCTAGTGCGATTTTTGTTTGTTAATTTTCTGTCTAACACTTCTTCAACCAGACATAATTAATACGGAAATTAATTATAAGGAGGCCTAAATGACAAAATTTGGCTAAAGTTTCGTGATCCCGGGTCTGTGCCCCGACTTTAATTTCTGGGGCTGTTTCAAATCAACCAGCCAAATTTCGGCCCATTTCGACACCGTCGCGACAAATGACAAAATTTCCCCTGGGGCGGTTGTGCGTTGTTAATTTTCTGTCCAACACATCTTCAACCTGACATAATTAATACGAAAACTAATTATTCATAAGCCTAATAGAAGGAATTTGGCTAAAATCTCGTGATCTCAGGTCTGTGCCCTGAGTCCAATTTCTGGGGCCGTTTCCAATCAACCTGCCAAATTTCGGCCATTTCGACACTGTTTAATACGAAAATTAATTATTCTGAGGTCTAAATGAAGGAATTTGGCTAAAATCTCGTGATCTCAGGTCTGTGCCCTGAGTCCAATTTCTGGGGCCGTTTCCAATCAACCTGCCAAATTTCGGCCATTTCGACACTGTTTAATACGAAAATTAATTATTCGGAGGTCTAAATGATGGAATTTGGCTAAAATCCCGTGATCCCGGGCTTGTGCCCCGACTCCAATTTCCGGGACCATGTCCAATCAACCTGCCAAATTTCGACAATTTCTCCACCGTCACGACAAATGGTAAAATTGCCTCGGGTGCGGTTTTTCTTTGTTAATTTTCTATGCTGCGCTTCTTCAGCCTGACATAATTAATACAAAAATTAATTATTCGGGGTCCTTAACGCAGGAATTTGGCTGAAATCCCGTGATCACGACTCTGTGCCCTGCGTCCAATTTCCTGGGTCGTTTCCAATCAAGCTGGAAAATTTCAGCCATTTCGACACCGTCGCGACAAATGACAAAATTGCCCCTGGTGCGGTTTTTCTTTGTTAATTTTCTGCCCAACACTTTTTTAACTTGATATAATTAATACAAAAATCAATTATTCGGATTCCTAAACGACTGAATTTGGCTAAAATCCTGTGATCCTGGGTCGGTGCCCAAAGTCCAATTTCTGGGCTGTTTAAAATCAACCTGCTAAATTTTAGCCCATTCGGACATCGTCACTACAAATGACGAAATTTCCGCTAGTGTGATTTTTCTTTGTTAATTTTCTGTCGAACACATCTTCAACCTGACATAAATAATACGAAAATTAATTATTCGGAGGCCAAAACAAAGGAATTTGGCTAAAATCCCGTGATCCCGGGTGTGTGCCCCGTGTCCAATTTCTGGGGCTGTTTCCAATCAGTCGGCCAAATTTCGGCCCATTCCGACACCGTCGCGACAAATGATGAAATTGCCCCGGGTGCGGTTTTTCTTTGTTAATTTTCTGTCCAACACTTCTTCAACTAGACATAATTAATACGGAAATTAATTATTCGGAGGCCTAAACGAAGGAATTTGGCTAAAATCCTATGATCCTGGGTCTGTGCCCCTTGTCCAGTTTCTGGGGCCGTTTCCAATCAACCTGCCAAATGTCGGCCCATTCCGACACCGTCGCGACAAATGATGAAATTGCCCCGGGTGCGGTTTTTCTTTGTTAATTTTCTGTCCAACACTTCTTCAACTAGACATAATTAATACGGAAATTAATTATTCGGAGGCCTAAACGAAGGAATTTGGCTAAAATCCCGAGATCCCGCTCTTGTGCCCTGAGTCCAATTTTTGGGGTCGTTTCCAATCAATCTGCCAAATTACGGCCTATTCCGACACCGTCGCGATAAATTACGAAATTTCACCTGGTGCTGTTTTTCTATGTTAATTTTCTGTCCAACCGATCTTCAACTTGACATAATTAATACGAAAATTAATTATTCGGAGAACTAAACAAGGAATTCGGCTAAAATCCCGTGATCCCAGGTCTGTGCACCGACTCCAATTTCTGGGGTCGTTTCCAATCTACTTGCCAAATTTTAGCCCATTTCGACACCGTCGCGACAAACGACGAAATAGCCCGTTGTGCGATTTTTGTTTGTTAATTTTCTGTCCAACACTTCTTCAACTAGACATAATTAATACGGAAATTAATTATAAGGAGGCCTAAATGACGAAATGTGGCTAAAGTTTCGTGATCCGGGGTCTGTGCCCCCGACTCTAATTTCTGGGGCCGTTTCAAATCAACCAGCCAAATTTCGGCCCATTTCGACACCGTCGCGACAAATGACAAAATTGCCCCTGGGGCGGTTGTGCGTTGTTAATTTTCTGTCCAACACATCTTCAACCAGACATAATTAATACGGAAACTAATTATTCATAAGCCTAATAGAAGGAATTTGGCTAAAATCTCGTGATCTCAGGTCTGTGCCCCGAGTCCAATTTCTGGGGCCGTTTCCAATCAACCTGCCAAATGTCGGCCCATTCCGACATCGTTGCGGCAAATGACGAAATTGCCCCTGGTACGGTTTTTCTTTGTTAATTTTCTGTCCAACACTTCTTCAACCTGACATAATTAATACGGCAATTAATTATTCGGAGAACTAAACAAAAGAATCTGGCTAAAATCCCGTGATCCCCGATTTGTGCACCGACTCCAATTTTTGGGGTCGTTTCCAATCAATCTGCCAAATTACGGCCTATTCTGACACTGTCACGATAAATTACGAAATTGCACCTGGTGCTGTTTTTCTATGTTAATTTTCTGTCCAACCGATCTTCAACTTGACATAATTAATACGAAAATTAATTATTCGGAGAACTAAACAAGGAATTCGGCTAAAATCCCGTGATCCCAGGTCTGTGCACCGACTCCAATTTCTGGGGTCGTTTCCAATCTACTTGCCAAATTTTAGCCCATTTCGACACCGTCGCGACAAACGACGAAATAGCCCGTTGTGCGATTTTTGTTTGTTAATTTTCTGTCCAACACTTCTTCAACTAGACATAATTAATACGGAAATTAATTATAAGGAGGCCTAAATGACGAAATGTGGCTAAAGTTTCGTGATCCGGGGTCTGTGCCCCCGACTCTAATTTCTGGGGCCGTTTCAAATCAACCAGCCAAATTTCGGCCCATTTCGACACCGTCGCGACAAATGACAAAATTGCCCCTGGGGCGGTTGTGCGTTGTTAATTTTCTGTCCAACACATCTTCAACCAGACATAATTAATACGGAAACTAATTATTCATAAGCCTAATAGAAGGAATTTGGCTAAAATCTCGTGATCTCAGGTCTGTGCCCCGAGTCCAATTTCTGGGGCCGTTTCCAATCAACCTGCCAAATGTCGGCCCATTCCGACATCGTTGCGGCAAATGACGAAATTGCCCCTGGTACGGTTTTTCTTTGTTAATTTTCTGTCCAACACTTCTTCAACCTGACATAATTAATACGGCAATTAATTATTCGGAGAACTAAACAAAAGAATCTGGCTAAAATCCCGTGATCCCCGGTTTGTGCACCGACTCCAATTTTTGGGGTCGTTTCCAATCAATCTGCCAAATTACGACCTATTCTGACACTGTCGCAATAAATTACTAAATTGCACCTGGTGCTGTTTTTCTATGTTAATTTTCTGTCCAACGCATATTCAACTTGACATAATTAATACGAAAATTAATTATTCGGAGACCTAAACGAAGGAATTCGGCTAAAATCCCGTGATCCTAGGTCTGTGCTCCGACTCCAATTTCTGGGGTCATTTCCAATCTACTTGCCAAATTTTAGCCCATTTCGACACCGTCGCGACAAATGACGAAATAGCCCCTAGTGCGATTTTTGTTTGTTAATTTTCTGTCCAACACTTCTTCAACCAGACATAATTAATACGGAAATTAATTATAAGGAGGCCTAAATGACAAAATTTGGCTAAAGTTTCGTGATCCCGGGTCTGTGCCCCGACTCTAATTTCTGGGGCCGTTTCAAATCAACCAGCCAAATTTCGGCCCATTTCGACACCGTCGCGACAAATGACGAAATTGCCCCTGGGGCGATTGTGCGTTGTTAATTTTCTGTCCAACACATCTTCAACCTGACATAATTAATACGAAAACAAATTATTCGGAGGCCTAAATGATGGAATTTGGCTAAAATCCCGTGATCCCGGGCTTGTGCCCCGACTCCAATTTCCGGGGCCAGTCCAATCAACCTGCCAAATTTCGACAATTTCTCCACCGTCACGACAAATGGTAAAATTGCCTCGGGTGCGGTTTTTCTTTGTTAATTTTCTATGCAGCGCTTCTTCAGCCCGACATAATTAATACAAAAATTAATTATTCGAGGTCCTTAACGCAGGAATTTGGCTGAAATCCCGTGATCACGACTCTGTGCCCTGAGTCCAATTTCCGGGGTCGTTTCCAATCAAGCTGGAAAATTTCAGCCATTTCGACACCGTCGCGACAAATGACAAAATTGCCCCTGGTGCGGTTTTTCTTTGTTAATTTTCTGTCCAACACTTTTTCAACTTGATATAATTAATACGAAAATTAATTATTCGGATTCCTAAACGACTGAATTTGGCTAAAATCCTGTGATCCTGGGTCGGTGCCCAAAGTCCAATTTCTGGGCTGTTTAAAATCAACCTGCTAAATTTTAGCCCATTCGGACACCGTCACTACAAATGACGAAATTTCCCCTAGTGTGATTTTTCTTTGTTAATTTTCTGTCGAACACATCTTCAACCTGACATAAATAATACGAAAATTAATTATTCGGAGGCCAAAACAAAGGAATTTGGCTAAAATCCCGTGATCCCGGGTTTGTGCCCCGTGTCCAATTTCTGGGGCTGTTTCCAATCAGTCGGCCAAATTTCGGCCCATTCCGACACCGTCGCGACAAATGATGAAATTGCCCCGGGTGCGGTTTTTCTTTGTTAATTTTCTGTCCAACACTTCTTCATCCTGACATAATTAATACGGAAATTAATTATTCGGAGGCCTAAACGAAGGAATTTGGCTAAAATCCTATGATCCTGGGTCTGTACCCCTTGTCCAGTTTCTAGAGCCGTTTCCAATCAACCTGCCAAATGTCGGCCCATTCCGACACCGTCGCGACAAATGACGAAATTACCCCTGGTTCGATTTTTCTTTGTTAATTTTCTGTGCAACACTTCTTCATCCTGACATAATTAATACGGAAATTAATTATTCGGAGACCTAAACGAAGGAATTTGGCTAAAATCCCGAGATCCCGCTTTTGTGCCCTGAGTCCAATTTTTGGGGTCGTTTCCAATCAATCTGCCAAATTACGGCCTATTCCGACACCGTCGCGATAAATTACGAAATTGCACCTCGTGCTGTTTTTCTTTGTTAATTTTCTGTCCAACACATCTTCAACTTGACATAATTAATACGAAAATTAATTATTCGGAGACCTAAACGAAGGAATTCGGCTAAAATCCCGTGATCCTAGGTCTGTGCACCGACTCCAATTTCTAGGGTCGTTTCCAATCTACTTGCCAAATTTTAGCCCATTTCGACACCGTCGTGACAAACGATGAAATAGCCCGTAGTGCGATTTTTGTTTGTTAATTTTCTGTCCAACACTTCTTCAACCAGACATAATTAATACGGAAATTAATTATAAGGAGGCCTAAATGATGAAATGTGGCTAAAGTTTCGTGATCCGGGGTCTGTGCCCCCGACTCTAATTTCTGGGGCCGTTTCAAATCAACCAGCCAAATTTCGGCCCATTTCGACACCGTCGCGACAAATGACAAAATTGCCCCTGGGGCGGTTGTGCGTTGTTAATTTTCTGTCCAACACATCTTGAACCTGACGTAATTAATATGAAAACTAATTATTCATAAGCCTAATAGAAGGAATGTGGCTAAAACCTTGTGATCTCAGGTCTGTACCCCGAGTCCAATTTCTGGGGCAGTTTCCAATCAACTTGCCAAATTTCGGCCATTTCGACACTGTCGGGACAAATGACGAAATTGCCCCTGGTACGGATTTTCTTTGTTAATTTTCTGTCAAACACTTCTTCAACCTGACATAATTAATACGAAAATTAATTATTCGGAATTCAAAATGATGGAATTTGGCTAAAATCCCGTGATCCCGAGCTTGTGCCCCGACTCCAATTTCCGGGGCCATTTCCAATCAGCCTACCAAATTTCGGCCAATTTCTCCACCGTCGCGACAAACGGTAAAATTGCCTCGGGTGCGGTTTTTCTTTGTTAATTTTCTATCCAACACTTCTTCAGCTGACATAATTAATACGAAAATTAATTATTCGGGGTCCTAAATGCAGGAATTTGGCTGAAATCCCGTGATCCCGACTCTGTGCCTTGAGTCCAATTTCTGGGGTCATTTCCAATCAAGCTGGAAAATTTCAGCCATTTCGACACCGTCGCGACAAATGACAAAATTGCCCCTGGTGCGGTTTTTCTTTGTTAATTTTCTGTCCAACACTTTTTCAACCTGACATAATTAATACGAAAATTAATTATTCGGATTCCTAAACGAATGAATTTGGCTAAAATCCCGTGATCCTGGGTCGGTGCCCAGAGTCCAATTTCTGGGGCCGTTTCAAATCAACCTGCTAAATTTTAGCACATTCGGACACCGTCACGACAAATGACGAAATTGCCCCTAGTGCGATTTTTCTTTGATAATTTTCTGTCGAACACATCTTCAACCTGACATAAATAATACAGAAATTAATTATTCGGAGGCCAAAACAAAGGAATTTGGCTAAAATCTCGTGATCCCGGGTTTGTGCCCCGTGTCTAATATCTGGGGCTGTTTCCAATCAGTCGGCCAAATTTCGGCCCATTCCGACATCGTCGCGACAGATGACGAAATTGCCCTTGGTGCGATTTTTCTTTGTTAATTTTCTATCCAACACTTCTTCATCCTGACATAATTAATACGGAAATTAATTATTCGGAGGCCTAAACGAAGGAATTTGGCTAAAATCCCGAGATCCCGCTTCTGTGCCCTGAGTCCAATTTCTGGGGCCGTTTCCAATCAACTTACCAAATTTCGGCCCATTCTGACACCGTCGAGACAAATGACAAAATTGCCCCAGGTGTGGTCTTGCGTTGTTTATTTTTTGTCCAACACATCTTCAACCTGACATAATTAATACGAAAATTAATTATTCGGAGGCCTAAACAAAGGAATTTGGCTAAAATCCTGTGATCCTGGGTCGGTTTAATACGGAAATTAATTATTCGGAGGCCTAAACAAAGTAATTTGGCTAAAAACCCGTGATCTCGGGTCTATGCCCCGACTCCAATTTCTCGGGTCGTTTCCAATCAACCTTCCAAATTTCAGCCCATTCCGACCCCGTCGCGACAAATGACGAAATTTACCCTAGTGCGATTTTTCTTTGATAATTTTCTGTCGAACACATCTTCAACCTGACATAATTAATACGGAAATTAATTATTCGGAGGCCTAAACAAAGTAATTTGGCTAAAAACCCGTGATCTCGGGTCTATGCCCCGACTCCAATTTCTCGGGTCGTTTCCAATCAACCTTCCAAATTTCAGCCCATTCCGACCCCGTCGCGACAAATGACGAAATTTACCCTAGTGCGATTTTTCTTTGTTAATTTTCTGTCCAACACTTCGGCCTATTCCGACACCGTCGCGACAGATGACGAAATTGCCCCTGGTGCGGTTTTTCTTTGTTAATTTTCTGTCCAACACTTCTTCAACCTGACATAATTAATACGAAAATTAATTATTCGGAGGACTAAACAAAAGAATTTGGCTAAAATACCATGATCCCCGGTTAGTGCACCGACTCCAATTTTTGGGGTCGTTTCCAATCAATCTGCCAAATTACGGCCTATTTCGACACCGTCGCGATAAATTACGAAATTGCACCTGGTGCTGTTTTTCTATGTTAATTTTCTGTCCAACACATCTTCAACTTGACATAATTAATACGAAAATTAATTATTCGGAGACCTAAACGAAGGAATTCGGCTAAAATCCCGTGATCCTAGGTCTGTGCTTCGACTCCAATTTCTGGGGTCGTTTCCAATCTATTTGCCAAATTTTAGCCCATTTCGACACCGTCGCGACAAATGACGAAATAGCCCCTAGTGCGATTTTTGTTTGTTAATTTTCTGTCCAACACTTCTTCAACCAGACATAATTAATATGGAAATTAATTATAAGGAGGCCTAAATGACGAAATTTGGCTAAAGTTTCGTGATCCCGGGTCTGTGCCCCGACTCTAATTTCTGGGGCCGTTTCAAATCAACCAGCCAAATTTCGGCCCATTTCGACACCGTCGCGACAAATGACAAAATTGCCCCTGGGGCGGTTGTGCGTTGTTAATTTTCTGTCCAACACATCTTCAACCTGACATAATTAATACGAAAACTAATTATTCATAAGCCTAATAGAAGGAATTTGGCTAAAACCTTATGATCTCAGGTCTGTGCCCCGAGTCCAATTTCTGGGGCCGTTTCTAATCAACTTGCCAAATTTCGGCCATTTCGACACTGTCGGGACAAATGACGAAATTGCCCCTGGTACGAATTTTCTTTGTTAATTTTCTGTCAAACACTTCTTCAACTTGACATAATTAATACGAAAATTAATTATTCGGAATTCTAAATGATGGAATTTCGCTAAAATCCCGTGATCCCGGGCTTGTGCCCCGACTCCAATTTCCGGGGCCATTTCCAATCAACCTGCCAAATTTCGGCCAATTCCGGCACCGTCGCAACAAATGACGAAATTGCCCCTGGTGCGATTTTGTGTTATTAATTTTCTGTCCAACACATCTTCAACCTGACATAATTAATACGGAAATTAATTATTCGGAGGCCTAAACGAAGGAATTTGGCTAAAATCCCGTGATCACGGGTCTGTGCCCCGACTCCAAGTTCTGGAGCCGTTTCCAATCAATCTGCCAAATTTCGTCCCATTCCGACACCGTCACGACAAATGATGAAATTGCCCCTGGTGCGGTTTTTCTTTGTTAATTTTCTGTCCAACACATCTTCAACCTGACATAATTAATACGAAAATTAATTATTCGGAGGCCTAAACGAAGGAATTTTGCTAAAATCCTGTAATATCCCGAACTTCACGTTCTACATTTGGCCAATATGATTCATACATTCCATGGTAATTAAATTGTCATTTGCATCAATTTCCTAATTACTTTCTCTTAAAAACGTGTGTTTGATCATCGAGGCTTTAAAATCTTTATATAGTGATTATCTTTGACCCCTCGGCCTAAGTAGTGAATTTCACATTGAGCTACGATAGAAAATTAGGTTAACTAGATGTTGAAGATTAGCTTGGTAAGTAATGGAAATCGAAAAGGTCGGAAATTAGTATTGACAAAAGTTCAAGCTTTCTATTTGGTTGTTCGAGGTCACGTTAAACCCTAGATAGGTAATTGACATATTTGGGACATGAGACATAAAGGGACATGATCATGATGTGATAATATATGTCTCATATGATGTTATAAATATTGAGGTGCAAATTGTGGAAATTAATCGAGAATCGGGTAGCAATCGGGTAAGTAATTAAATGAACGGTTGAGGAATTAGTTCAAAATCAGATTTTTGCTACAAGTGACCACCTCATGCTTGAACACCTCGCGCTTGGGATGTTTGTCATTTTAGCACTCAATTCCTTCAACCTTAAGGCATCAATCTTGTGTATACTCCCTAAACACTTAATATAGGATAGATATATATCTTAGAAGTCACAAATGTATCCAAATATAATGGTTGAAAGTCAAGTATTGCTGCCATGAATACACCTCATGCTAAGACACCTCATGCTTGGGGTATTTTAACATTTTAACACTCAATTTCTTTAACCTTAAGGCATGAACTCGTGTAGGAGGGATATATATAACTTATAAGGCTTAAACAAATCCAAATATAGTGGTAGAAAGGTCAAATATTGCAGCAAGAAGCCACCACCTGCTTAGTGACTCACCTTGATGGCTTGATGTGGCTTCAGCCCATAAATTCCTTAATCCTTAAGCAATAAGCACGACCTCAACTATTTAAAGACCACTTATCTACCTCCTAGATAATATGTTAACTCCATTATCTCGTATCTAAGTGATTCCAAGTGAAAAAGAGAGTGAAAGAACCAAAGAGAAATAGAAACATCAAGCTCAAATTTCTGGACAGCCAAGTCAGTTCAAAGTTTTGAGGTTTGTATCCATTATTTCTTGAGGGGTTTATAATTTCTTGAACATATGAAATTTCTTTTGATTAGGTTAGAGTGTTTTTAATGATTTCATGATGC
>NW_019267535.1:262597-266172 GCF_002742605.1 Olea europaea var. sylvestris
TCATGACAAATGACAAAATTGCCCCTGGTATGGTTTTTCTTTGTTAATTTTCTGTCCAACACTTCTTCGGCCTAACATAACTAATATGAAAATTAATTATTCAGAGGACTAAACGAAGGGAATTGGCTAGAATCCCGTGATCCCGGGTCTGTGCCCCGAGTCCAATTTCTGGGGCCGTTTCCAATCAACCTGCCAAATTTCGGTCCATTCCGACACCGTCGCGGCAAATGACTAAATTGCCCCTGGTGCGATTTCGTGTTGTTAATTTACTATCCAATACTTCTTCAACCTGACATAGTTAATACGGAAATTAATTATTCGGAAGCCTGAACGAAGGAATTTGGCTAAAATCCCGTGATCCCAGGTCTGTGCCTCGAGTCCAATTTCTGGGGCCGCTTCCAATCAACTTGCCAAATTTCGGCCCATTCCAACACCGTCCCGACAAATGACGAAATTGCCCCGAGTACGATTTTGCGTTGTTAATTTTCTGTCCAACAATTCTTCAACCTGACATAATTACGAAGGAATTTGGCTAAAATCCCGTGATCCCAGGTCTGTGCCTCGAGTCCAATTTCTGGGGCCGCTTCCAATCAACTTGCCAAATTTCGGCCCATTCCAACACCGTCCCGACAAATGACGAAATTGCCCCGAGTACGATTTTGCGTTGTTAATTTTCTGTCCAACAATTCTTCAACCTGACATAATTAATACGGAAATTAATTATTCGGAGGCCTAAACAAAAGAATTTGGCCAAAATCCAGTGATCCCAAGTCTGTACCCCGACTCCAATGTCTCAGGCCGTCTCCAATCTACCAGCTAAATTTCGGCCCATTCCGACACCGTCGCGACAAATGACGAAATTGTCCCTGATGAGTCCTAAACGAAAGAATTTGGGTAAAATCCCATGATCCTGGGTCTGTGCCCCGACTCTAATTTTTGGGGCCATTTCAAATCAACCAGCCAAATTTCGACCCATTCCGACAACGTCGCGACAAATGACAAAATTGCCACTAGTGCGGTTTTGCGTTTTTAATTTTATATCCAACACTTCTTCAACCTGACATATTTAATACGAAAATTAATTATTCGGAGGCCTAATAGAAGGAATTTAGCTAAAATCTCGTGATCTTGGGTCTGTGCCCCGAGTCCAATTTTTGGGATCGCTTCCAATCAACCTGCTAAATTTCGGCCCATTCCGACACCGTCGCAACAAATAACGACATTGCACCTGGTATGATTTTTCTTTGCTAATTTTCTATCCAACACATCTTCAACCTGACATAATTAATAAGGAAATTAATTATTCGAAGGTCTAAACGAAGGAATTTGGCTAAAATCCCGTGATCTCGGGTCTGTGCCCCTAGTCCAATTTCTGGGGCCGTTCCCAATCAACCTGCCAAATTTCAGCCCATTCCGACACCGTCATGACAAATGACGAAATTGCCCCTGGTGCGGTTTTTCTTTGTTGATTTTCTACACAACACCTCTTCAGCCTGACATAATTAACACGGAAATTAATTATTTGGAGGCCTAAATGAAGGAATTTGGCTAAAATCCCATGATCCTGAGTCTGTGCACCGAGTCCAATTTCTCGGGCTGTTTCCAATCAACCTGCCAAATTTCGTTCCATTACGACACCATCGTGACAAATGACGAAATTGCCGCTGGTGCGATTTTTCTTTTTTAATTTTCTGTCCAACACTTCTTCAACCTGACATAATTAATACGGAAATTAATTATTCAGAGACTTAAACAAAGGAATTTGGCAAAAATCCCACGATCCCAGGCCTATGCCCCAACTCTAATTTCTGGGGCCGTTTCCAATCAATCTGCGATATTTCGGCCCATTCCAACACTATCGCGACGAATGACAAAATTGACCCTGGTGCAATTTTGCGCTGTTAATTTTTTGTCCTATACATCTTCAACCTGATATAATTAATACGAAAATAAATTATTCGGAGGCCTAAACGAAGGAATTTGGCTAAAATCCCGAGATCCCGGGTCTGTGCCTCGAGTCCAATTTCTGGGGCCGCTTCCAATCAACTTGCCAAATTTCGGCCCATTCCGACACCGTCCCGACAAATGACGAAATTGCCCCGAGTGCGATTTTACGTTGTTAATTTTCTGTCCAACACTTCTTCAACCTGACATAATTAATACGAAAATTAATTATTCGGAGGCCTAAACGAAAGAATTTGCCCAAAATCCAGTGATCCCAAGTCTGTGCCCCGACTCCAATTTCTCAGGCCGTCTCCAATCTACCAGCCAAATTTCGGCCCCTTTCGACACCGTCGCGACAAATGACGAAATTGCCCCTGGTGCGGTTTTCCTTTGTTAATTTTCTGTCCAACACTTCTTCAAACTGAAATAATTAAAACGGAAATTAATTATTCGGAGCCCTAAACGAAAGAATTTGGCTAAAATCCCATGATCCTGGGTCTGTGCCCCGACTCTAATTTTTGGGGCCATTTCAAATGAACCAGCTAAATTTCGGCCCATTCCGACAACGTCGCGACAAATGACAAAATTGCCACTAGTGCGGTTTTGCTTTTTTAATTTTCTGTCCAACACATCTTCAACCTGACATATTTAATACGAAAATTAATTATTCGGAGGCCTAATAGAAGGAATTTGGCTTAAATCTCATGATCCCGGGTCTGTGCCCCGAGTCCAATTTCTGGGGCCGTTTCCAATCAACCTGCCAAATTTCGGCCCATTCCGACATCGTAGCGACAAATGACGAAATTGCCCCTGGTACGATTTTTCTTTGTTAATTTTCTGTCAAACACTTCTTCAACCTGACATACTAAATACGGAAATTAATTATTCGGAGGCCTAAAGGAAGGAATTTGGCTTAAATCCCGTGATCCCGGGTCTGTGCCCCGGCTCCAATTTCCATGGCCGTTTCCAATCAACCTGTCAAATTTCGGCCCATTCCAACACCGTCGCGACAAATGACAAAATTGCCCCTGGTGCGATTTTTCTCTGTTAATTTTCTGTCCAACACTTCTTCAAATTGACATAATTAAAATGGAAATTAATTATTCGGAGTCCTAAACGAAGGAATTTGGCTAAAATCCCGTGATTCCGGGTCTGTGCACCGAGTCCAATTTCTGGGGCCGTTTCCAATGAACCTGTCAAATTTTAACCCATTTGGACACCGTTGTGACAATTGACGAAATTGCCCCTAGTACGATTTTTCTTGGTTAATTTTCTATCCAACACATCTTCAACCTAACATAATTAATTATTTGGAGGCCTAAACGAAGGAATTTGGCAAAAATCCCATGATCCCGAGTCCGTGCCCTGACTCCAATTTCCGGGGCCGTTTCAAATCAACCTGCCAAATTTTGTCCCATTCCGACACTGTCATGACAAATGACAAAATTGCCCCTGGTATGGTTTTTCTTTGTTAATTTTCTGTCCAACACATCTTCGGCCTAACATAACTAATATGAAAATTAATTATTCAGAGGACTAAACGAAGGGAATTGGCTAGAATCCCGTGATCCCGGGTCTGTGCCCCGAGTCCAATTTCTGGGGCCGTTTCCAATCAACCTGCCAAATTTCGG
>NW_019267535.1:266837-279893 GCF_002742605.1 Olea europaea var. sylvestris
CCTGACATAGTTAATACGGAAATTAATTATTCGGAGGCCTGAACGAAGGAATTTGGCTTAAATCCCGTGATCCCGGGTCTGTGCCTTGAGTCCAATTTCTGGGGCCGTTTCCAATCAACCTGCCAAATTTCGGTCCATTCCGACACCGTCGCGGCAAATGACTAAATTGCCCCTGGTGCGATTTCGTGTTGTTAATTTACTATCCAATACTTCTTCAACCTGACATAGTTAATACGGAAATTAATTATTCGGAAGCCTGAACGAAGGAATTTGGCTAAAATCCCGTGATCCCAGGTCTGTGCCTCGAGTCCAATTTCTGGGGCATTTTCCAATCAACCTGCCAAATTTCGGCCCATACCGACAGCGTCGCGACAAATGACGAAATTGCCCCTGGTACGATTTTTCTTTGTTAATTTTCTTTCAAACACTTCTTCAACCTGACATAATAAATACGAAAATTAATTATTCGAAGGCCTAAACGAAGGAATTGGGCTAAAATCCCATGATCCCGGGTCTGTGCCCCGACTCCAATTTCCATGGCCGTTTCCAATCAACCTGCCAAATTTCGGCCCATTCCGACACCGTCGCGACAAATGACAAAATTGCCCCTGGTGCGATTTTTCTTTGATGATTTTCTGCCCAACACCTCTTCAGCCTGACATAATTAACACGGAAATTACTTATTCGGAGGCCTAAACGAAGGAATTTGGCTAAAATCCCGTGATCCCGGGTCTGTGCCCCGAGTCCAATTTCTCGGGCTGTTTCCAATCAACCTACCAAATTTCGGCCCATTACAACACCATCGCGACAAATGACGAAATTGCCGTTGGTGCGATTTTTCTTTTTTAATTTTCTGTCCAACACTTCTTCAACCTGACATAATTAATACGGAAATTAATTATTCGGAGGCCTAAACAAAGGAATTTGGCTAAAATCCCACGATCCCAGGTCTATGCCCCAACTCTAATTTCTGGGGCCGTTTCCAATCAATCTGCGGTATTTCGGCCCATTCGAACACTGTCGCGACAAATGACAAAATTACCCCTGGTGCAATTTTACGCTGTTAATTTGCTGTCCAATACATCTTCAAACTGAAATAATTAAAACGAAAATTAATTATTCGGAGTCCTAAACGAAAGAATTTGGCTAAAATCCCATGATCCTGGGTCTGTGCGCCGACTCTAATTTTTGGGGCCGTTTCAAATCAACCAGCCAAATTTCGGCCCATTCCGACAACATCCCGACAAATGACAAAATTGCCACTAGTGCGATTTTGCGTTTTTAATTTTCTGTCCAACACATCTTCAACCTGACATATTTAATACGAAAATTAATTATTCGGAGGCCTAATAGAAGGAATTTGGCTTAAATCCCGTGATCCTGGGTCTGTGCCCCGACTCCAATTTCTCGGGTCGTTTCCAATCTACCTGCCAAATTTCGGCCCATTCCAATATCGTCGCGACAAATGTCAAAATTGCCCCTTATGAGGTTTTTCTTTGTTATTTTTTTGTCCAACACTTCTTCAACCTGACATAATTAATACGGAAATTATTTATTCGGAGAACTAAACGAAGGAATTTGGCCAAAATCCCGTGATCCCGGGTTGTGCCCCGACTCTAATTTCTGGGGCCATTTCAAATCAACCAGCCAAATTTCGGCCCATTCCGACACTGTCGTGACAAATGACAAAATTACCCCTGGTACGATTTTTCTTTCTTAATTTTCTGTTCAACACTTCTTCGGCCTAACATAACTAATAAGAAAATTAATTATTCAGAGCACTAAACAAAGGGAATTGGCTAAAATCCCGTGATCCCGGGTCTGTGTCTCGAGTCCAATTTCTCGGGCTGTTTTCAATCAACCTGCCAAATTTCGGCCCATTACGACACCATCGCGACAAATGACGAAATTGCCGCTAGTGCGATTTTTCTTTTTTAACTTTCTGTCCAACACTTTTCTTCAACCTGACATAATTAATACGGAAATTAATTATTCGGAGGCCTAAACCAAGAAATATGGCTAAAATCCCATGATCCCAGGTCTATGCCCCAACTCCAATTTCTGGGGCCGTTTCCAATCAATCTGCGATGTTTCGGCCCATTCCAACACTGTCGCGACAAATAACAAAATTGACCCTGGTGCAATTTTGCGCAGTTAATTTTCTGTCCAATACATCTTCGACCTGATATAATTAATACGAAAATTAGTTATTCAAAGGCCTAAACGAAGGAATTTGGCTAAAATCCCGTGATCCCGAGTCTGTGCCTCGAGTCCAATTTCTGGGGCCGCTTCCAATCAACCTGCTAAATTTCGGCCCATTCCGACACCGTCCCGACAAATGACGAAATTACCCCGAGTACGATTTTACGTTGTTAATTTTCTGTCCAACACTTCTTCAACCTGACATAATTAAAACGAAAATTAATTATTCGGAGGCCTAAACGAAAGAATTTGGCTGAAATCCGATGATCCCAAGGCTGTGCCCCGACTCCAATTTCTCAGGCCGTCTCCAATCTACCAGCCAAATTTCGGCCCATTCCGACACAGTCGCGACAAATGACGAAATTACCCCTGGTACGATTTTCCTTTGTTAATTTTATGTCCAGCACTTCTTCAAACTGACATAATTAAAATGGAAATTAATTATTCGGAGACCTAAACAAAAGAATTTGGCTAAAATCCCGTGATCCTGGGTCTGTGCCCCGACTCTAATTTTTGGGGCCGTTTCAAATCAACCAGCCAAATTTCGGCCCATTCCGACAACGTCGCGACAAATGACAAAATTGCCACTAGTGGGGTTTTGCGTTGTTAATTTTCTGTCCAACACTTCTTCAACCTGACATAATTAATACGGAAATTAATTATTCGGAGTCCTAAACGAAGGAATTTGGCTAAAATCCCGTGATCCCGAGTCTGTGGCCCGAGTCCAATTTCTGGGGCCATTTCCAATCAACCTGCCAAATTTCTGCCCATTCCGACATCATTGCAACAAATGACGAAATTGCCCCCACTACGATTTTTCTTTGTTAATTTCTGTCAAACGCTTTTTCAACCTGACATAATAAATACGAAAATTAATTATTCGGAGGCCTAAACGAAGGAATTGGGCTAAAATCCCGTGATCTCGGGTCTGTGCCCCGACTCCAATTTCCATGGCCGTCTCCAATCAACCTGCCAAATTTCGGCCCATTCCGACACCGTTGCGACAAATGACAAAATCGCCCCTGGTGCGATTTCTCTTTGTTAATTTTCTGTCCAACACTTCTTCAAATTGACATAATTAAAACGAAAATTAAATATTCGGAGTCCTAAACGAAGGAATTTGGCTAAAATCTCGTGATCCCGGGTCTGTACCCCGAGTCCAATTTCTGGGGCCGTTTCCAGTGAACCTGTCAAATTTTAGCCCATTCGGACACCGTTGTGACAATTGACGAAATTGCCCCTAGTACGATTTTTCTTGGTTAATTTTCTGTCCAACACATCTTCAACCTGACATAATTAATACGAAAATTAATTATTCGGAGGCCTAAACGAAGGAATTTGGCAAAAATCCCATGATACTGGGTCCGTGCCCTGACTCCAATTTTCGGGGCCATTTCAAATCAACCGGACAAATTTCGTCCCATTCCAACACTGTCGTGACAAATGACAAAATTGCCCCTGGTACGGTTTTTCTTTGTTAATTTTCTGTCCAACACTTCTTCGGCCTAACATAACTAATATGAAAATTAATTATTCAGAGGACTAAACAAAGGGAATTGGCTAGAATACCGTGATCTCGGGTCTGCGCCCCGAGTCCAATTTCTAGGGCCGTTTCCAACCAACTGCCAAATTTCGGTCCATTCCGACACCGTCGCGACAAATGACTAAATTGCCCCTGGTACGATTTCGTGTTGTTAATTTTCTATCCAACACTTCTTCAACCTGACATAGTTAATACGGAAATTAATTATTCGGAGGCCCGAACGAAGGAATTTGGCTAAAATCCCGTGATCTCGGGTCTGTGCCCTGACTCCTATTGCAGGGTCGTTTCCAATCAATCTGTCGAATTTTGGCCCATTCCGACGCTGTTGCGACAAATAACGAAATTGCCCCTGGTGCGGTTCTTCTTAGTTAATTTTTTGTCCAACACATCTTCAACCTGACATAATTAATACGGAGATTAATTATTCGGAGGCCTAAACGAAGGAATTTGGCTAAAATCCCATGATCCCGGGTCTGTGCCCCGACTCCAATTTCTAGGACCGTTTCCAATCTACCTGCCAAATTTTGGCCCATTCAGACACCATCGCGACAAATGACAAAATTGCCCCTGGTGCGATTTTTCTTTGTTAATTTTCTGTCCAACACTTCTTCAACCAGACATAATTAATACGAAAATTAATTATTCGGAGGCCTAAACGACGAAATTTGGCTAATATCCCGTGATCCCGAGTTTGTGCCCCGACTCTAATTTCTGGGACCGTTTCAAATCAACAAGCCAAATTTCGTCCCATTCCGACACCGTCGCGACAAATGGCAAAATTTCCCCTAGTGCGATTTTTCTTTGTTAATTTTCTGTACAACACTTCTTCAACCTGACATAATTAATACGGAAATTAATTATTCGGAGGCCTAAATGACGAAATTTGTCTAAAATCCCGGGGTCCCGGGTTTGTGCCCCGACTCTAATTTTTGAGGCCGTTTCAAATCAACCAGCTAAATTTCGGCCCATTCCGACACCGTCGCGACAAATGAAAAAATCGCCACTGGTGCGATTTTGCGTTGTTAATTTTCTGTCCAACACATCTCCAACCTGACATAATCAATACAGAAATTAATTATTCAGATGCCTAATAGAAGGAATTTGACTAAAATCCCATGATCCCGGGTCTGTGCCCTGAGTTCAATTTCTGGGGTCGTTTCCAATCAACCTGTCAAATCTCGGCCCATTCCGACACCGTCGCGATAAATGACGAAATTACCCCTGGTACGATTTTTCTTTATTAATTTTCTGTCCAACACTTCTTCAACCTGACATAATTAATACGAAAATTAATTATTCGGAGGCATAAATGATGGAATTTAGCAAAATTTCGTGATCCCGGGTCTATGCCCTGACTCCAATTTCCGGGGCCGTTTCCAATCAACCTGCCAAATTTCGGCCCATTCCGACACCGTCGTGACAAATGACGAAATTGCCCCAGGTGCGGTTATTCTTAGTTAATTTTCTGTCCAACACATCTTCAACCTGACATAATTAATACGAAAATTAATTATTCAGAGACCTAAACGAAGGAATTTGGCTTAAATCCCGTGATCCTGGGTCTGTGCCCCGAGTCTAATTTTTGGGGACATTTCGAATCAACCTGCCAAATTTCGGCCCATAACGACACCGCCGCCACAAATGTTGAAATTCCCCCTGGTGCGATTTTTCTTTGTTAATTTTTGTCCAACACATCTTCAATCTGAAATAATTAATACGAAAATTAATTATTCGGAGGCCTAAACGAAGGAATTTAGCTAAAATTCAGTGATCCCAGGTCCGTGCCCCGACTCCAATTTCTCGGGCCGCTTCCAATCAACCTATTGAATTTCTACCCATTCCGACACCGTCGCGACAAATGATGAAATTGCCGCTGGTGCAGTTTTTCTTTTTTAATTTTCTGTCCAACACTTCTTCAACGTGACATAATTAATACGGAAATTAATTATTCGGAGGCCTAAACAAAGGAATTTGGCTAAAATCCCGTGATCCTAGGTCTATGCCCCGACTCCAATTTTTGGGGCCGTTTCCAATCAATCTGCCAAATTTCGGCCCATTCCAACACCGTCACGACAAATGACAAAATTGCCCCTGGGGCGGTTGTGCGTTGATAATTTTCTGTCCAACACATCTTCAACCTGATATAATTAATACGGAAATTAAATATTCGAATGCCTAAACAAAGGAATTTTGCTAAAATCCCGTGATCCCGGGTCTGTGCCCTGAGTCCAATTTCTGGGGATGTTTCCAATCAATCTGCCAAATTTCAGCCAATTCCGACACCGTCGTGACAAATGACGAAATTGCCCCTGGTACGATTTCGCGTTGTTAATTTTCTGTCCAGCACTTCTTCAATCTGACATAATCGATGCGAAAATAGATTATCCGGAGGCCTAAATGAATGAATTTGGCTAAAATCCTGTGATCACAGGTCTGTGCCCCGACTCCAATTTCTGGGGTCGTTTCCAATCAATCTGCCAAATTTCGGCCTATTCCGACATCGTCGTGACAAATGATGAACTGCCCCTGGTGCGGTTTATATTTGTTAATTTTCTGTCCAACACATCTTCAACCTGACATAATCAATACGAAAATTAATCATTCGTAGGCCTAAACAAAGGAATTTGGCTAAAATCCCGTGATCCCGAGTCAGTGCCCCGACTCCAATTTCTCGGGCCGTTTCCAATCTACCTGCCAAATTTCTGCCCATTCCGACATCGTCGTGACAAATGACGATATTACCCCTGGTGGGTGTTTCTTTGTTAATTTTCTGTTCAAGACTTCTTCAACCAGACATAATTAATAGGAAAATTAATTATTCAGAGGCCTAAACAATGAAATTCGGCTAAAATCCCGTGATCTCGAGTTTGTGCCCCGAGTCCAATTTTCGGGGCCGTTTCCAATCAACCTGGCATATTTCGGCCCATTTCGACACCGTCGCAAAAAATGACGAAACTGTCCCTGGTGTGATTTTTCTTTGCTAATTTTCTGTCCAACACATCTTCAACCTAACATAATTAATACGAAAATTAATTATTCGGAGGTCTAAATGAAGGAATTTGGCTAAAATCCCGTGATCCCGAGTCGGTGCCCCAACTCCAATTTCTCGGGCTGTTTCCAATCTACCTGTCAAATTTCGACCCATTTCGACACCGTCGCGACAAATGACGAAATTGCCTATGGTACGATTTTTCTTTTTATAATTTTTTGTCCAACACTTCTTCAACCTTACATAATTAATACGGAAATTAATTATTCGGAGTCCTAAACGAAGGAATTTGGCTAAAATCCCGTGATCCCGGGTCTGTGTCCCGAGTCTAATTTCTGGGGCAATTCCCAATCAACCTTCCAAATTGCAGCCCATTCAGACACCATCGCGACAAATGACGAAATTGCCTCTGGTGCGGTTTTTCTTTGCTAATTTTCTGTCCAAAATCTCTTCAGCCAGACATAATTAACACGAAAATTAATTATTCGGAGGCCTAAAGGAAGGAATTTGGCTAAATTCCCGTGATCCTGGATCTGTGCCTCGAGTCCAATTTCTAAGGATGTTTCAAATCAACCAGCCAAATTTTGGCCCATTCCAACACCGTCGCAACAAATGACGAAATTGCCCCTCGTGCGGTTTTTCTTTGTTAGTTTCCTGTCCAACACTTCTTCAACCTGACATAATTAATACGGAAATTAGTTATTTGGAGGCCTAACGAAGGAATTTGGCTAAAATCCCATGATCACGGCTCTGTGCCCCGACACTAATTTCTGGGGCCGTTTCAAATCAACCAGCCAAATTTCGGCCTATTCCGACACCGTCGCGACAAACGACGAAATTGCCCCTGGTCCAGTTTTTCTTTGTTAATTTTCTGCCCAACACTTCTTCAACCAGACATAATTAATACGAAAATTAATTATTTGGAGGCCTAAACGTCGAAATTTGGCTAAAATCCCGTGATCCCGAATTTGTGCCCCGACTCTAATTTCTAGGGCCGTTTCAAATCAACCAGCCAAATTTCGGCCCATTCCGACACCGTCACGGCAAATGATAAAATTTCCACTGGTGCGGTTTTGCGTTGTTAATTTTCTGTCCAACACATCTCCGACTTGACATAACTAATACAGAAATTAATTATTCGGAGGCCTAATAGAAGGAACTTGACTAAAATCCCATGATCCTGGGTCTGTGTCTCGAGTCCAATTTCTGGGGTCGTTTCCAATCAATCCGCCAAATTTCAGCCCATTCCAGCACCGTTGCGACAAATGACGAAATTGCCCCTGGTGCGGTTTTCTTTGTTAATTTTTTGTCCAACACATCTTTAACCCGACATAATTAATACGGAAATTAATTATTCGGAGGCCTAAACGACGAAATTTGTCTAAAATCCCGGGATCCCGAGTTTGTGCCCCGACTCTAATTTTTGGGGCCGTTTCAAATTAAACAGCCAAATTTCGGCCCATTCTGACACCGTCGCGACAAATGACAAAATCACCACTGGTGCGATTTTGCGTTGTTAATTTTCTATCCAACACATCTCCAATCTGACATAATTAATACGAAAATTAATTATTCGGGGGCCTAATAGAGGAAATTTGACTAAAATCCTGTGATCTCGGGTCTATGCCCCGAGTCCAAATTCTGGGGCCGTTTCCAATCAACCTGACATAATAAATACGAAAATTAATTATTCGGAGGCCTAAACGAAGGAATTTGGCAAAAATCCCGTGATCCCGGGTCTGTGCCCCGACTCTAATTTCTAGGGCCATTTCAAATCAACCAGCCAAATTTCGGCCCATTCCGACACCATCGCGACAAATGACGAAATTGCCCTTGGCGCAGTTTTTCTTTGTTAATTTTCTATCCAACACTTCTTCAACCAAACATAATTAATACGGAAATTAATTATTCGGAGGCCTAAACGACGAAATTTAGCTAAAATCCCGTGATCCTGGGTTTGTGCCTCGAGTCTAATTTCTGGGGCCGTTTCAAATCATCCAGCCAAATTTTGGCCCATTCCGACACCGTCACGACAAAATTGCCACTAGTGCAGTTTTGCGTTGTTAATTTTCTATCCAACACATCTCCAACCTGACATAATCAATATAGAAATTAATTATTCGGATGCCCAATAGAAGGAATTTGACTAAAATCTCGTGATCCCGGGTCTGTGCCCCGATTCCAATTTCTGGGGTCGTTTACAATCAACCTGCCAAATCTCGGCCCATTCCGACACCGTCGCGATAAATGACGAAATTGCCCCTGGTACGATTTTTCTTTGTTAATTTTCTGTCCAACACTTCTTCAACCTGACATAATTAATACGAAAATTAATTATTCGGAGGCATAAATGATGGAATTTAGCAAAAATCCCATGATCCCAGGTCGATGCCCTGACTCCAATTTCTGGGGCCGTTTCCAATCAACTTGCCAAATTTCGGCCCATTCCGACACCATCGTGACAAATGACGAAATTGCCCTAGGTGCAGTTATTCTTAGTTAATTTTATGTCCAACACATCTTCAACCTAACATAATTAATACGGAAATTAATTATTCGGAGGCCTAAATGAAGGAATTTGGCTTAAATCCCATGATCCTAGGTCTGTGCCCCGAGTCTAATTTTTGGGGACGTTTCCAATCAACCTGCCAAATTTCGGCCCATAACGACACCACCGCAACAAATGATGAAATTTCCCCTGGTGCGATTTTTCTTTGTTAATTTTTTGTCCAACACATCTTCAACTTGAAATAGTTAATACGGAAATTAATTATTCGGAGGCCTAAACGAAGGAATTTAGCTAAAATTCCGTGATCCCAGGTCCGTGCCCTGACTCCAATTTCTCGGGCCGTTTCCAATCAACCTACTGAATTTCTACCCATTCCGACACTGTCGCGACAAATGACGAAATTGCCGCTGGTTCAGTTTTTCTTTTTTAATTTTCTGTCCAACACTTCTTCAACGTGACATAATTAATACAGAAATTAATTATTCGGAGGCCTAAACAAAGGAATTTGGCTAAAATCCCATGATCCTAGGTCCATGCCCCGACTCCAATTTCTGAGGCCATTTCCAATCAATCTGCCAAATTTCGGCCCATTCCAACACCGTCACGACAAATGACAAAATTGCCCCTGGGGCGGTTGTGCGTTGTTAATTTTCTGTCCAATACATCTTCAACCTGATATAATTAATACGAAAATTAAATATTCGGAGGCCTAAACGAAGGAATTCGGCTAAAATCCCGGGTCTGTGCCCTGCGTCCAATTTCTGGGGACGTTTCCAATCAACCTGCCAAATTTCGGCCCATTCCGACACCGTCACGACAAATGACCAAATTGCCCCTGATACGATTTTGCGTTGCTAATTTCATGTCCAACACTTCTTCAATTTGACATAATTGATATGGAAATAAATTATTCGGGGGCCTAAATGAATGAATTTGGCTAAAATCCCATGATCCCAGGTCTGTGCCCCGACTCCAATTTTTGGGGCCGTTTCCAGTCAATCTGCCAAATTTCGGGCCCATTCTGACACCGTCGCGACAAATGATGAATCTACCCCTGGTGCGGTTTATCTTTGTTAATTTTCTGTCCAACACATCTTCAACCTGACATAATTAATACGGAAATTAATTATTCGTAGGCCCAAACAAAGGAATTTGGCTAAAATCCCGTGATCCCGAGTCAGTGCCCCGACTCCAATTTCTTGGGCCGTTTCCAACCTGCCTGCCAAATTTCGGCCCATTCCGACACCGTCGGGACAAACGACGAAATTTCCCCTGGTGCGGTGTTTCTTTGTTAATTTTCTGTCCAACGCTTCTTCAACCAGACATAATTAATAGGAAAATTAATTATTCGGAGGCCTAACAGACGAAATTCGGCTAAAATCCCGTGATCCCGAGTCTGTGCCCCGAGTCCAATTTTTGGGGCCGTTTCCAATC
Source organism: Olea europaea var. sylvestris (assembly GCF_002742605.1). Classification (NCBI taxonomy): domain Eukaryota; kingdom Viridiplantae; phylum Streptophyta; class Magnoliopsida; order Lamiales; family Oleaceae; genus Olea; species Olea europaea. Next base: position 277,515 of record NW_019267535.1, read on the forward strand.
AACCTGGTAAATTTCGGCCCATTCCGACACCGTCGCGAAAAATGACGAAACAGCCCCTGGTGCGGTTTTTCTTTGTTAATTTTCTGTCCAACACATCTTCAACCTGACATAATTAATACGAAAATTATTTATTCGGAGGCCTAAACGAAGGAATTTGGCTAAAATCCTGTGATCCCAGGACGGTGCCCCAACTCCAATTTCTCGGGCCGTTTCCAATCTACAAGCCAAATTTCGGCCCATTTCGACACCGTCGCGACCAATGACGAAATTGCCCATGGTACGGTTTTTCTTTGTTAATTTTCTGTCCAACACTTCTTCAACATGACATAATTAATACAAAAATTAATTATTCGGAGTCCTAAACGAAGGAATTTGGCTAAAATCCCATGATCCCGAGTCTGTGTCCTGAGTCCAATTTCTGGGGCCGTTGCCAATCAACCTTCCAAATTGCAGCCCATTCCGACACCGTCGCGACAAATGACGAAATTGCCTCCTGTATGATTTTTCATTGTTAATTTTCTGTCCAACACCTCTTCAGCCTGACATAATTAACACGAAAATTAATTATTCGAAGGCCTAAACAAAGGAATTTGGCTAAATTCCCGTGATCTCGGATCTGTGCCTCGAGTCCAATTTTTGAGGTTTTTTCCAATCAACCTGCCAAATTTCGGCCCATTCCAACACCATCGCGACAAATGACGAAATTACACCTCGTGCGGTTTTTCTATGTTAATTTCTGTCCAACACTTCTTCAACCTGACATAATTAATACGGAAATTAGTTATTTGGAGGCCTAACGAAGGAATTTGGCTAAAATCCCGTGATCCCGACTCTAATTTCTGGGGCTGTTTCAAATCAACCAGCCAAATTTCGGCCCATTCCGACACCGTCGCGACAAATGATGAGTTTGCCCCTGGTGTAGTTTTTCTTTCTTAATTTTCTGTCCAACACTTCTTCAACCAGACAGAATTAATACGGAAATTAATTATTTGGAGGCCTAAACGACGAAATTTAGCTAAAATCCCGTGATCCCGGGTCTGTGCCCCGACTCTAATTTCTAGGGCCGTTTCAAATCAACCAGCCAAATTTCGGCCCATTCGACACCGTCGCGACAAATGACAAAATTGCCACTGGTGCAGTTTTCCAATGTTAATTTTCTTTCCAACACATCTCGAACTTGACATAATTAATACAAAAATTAATTATTCAGAGGCCCAATAGAAGGAATTTGACTAAAATCCCGTGATCCCGGGTCTGTGCCCCGAGTCCAATTTCTGAGGTCGTTTCCAATCAATCTGCCAAATTTCGGTCCATTGCGACACCGTCGCGACAAATGACGAAATTACCCCCGGTGCGATTTTTCTTTGTTAATTTTTTGTCCAACACATCTTCAACCTAACATAATTAATATGGAAATTAATTATTCGGAGGCCTAAACGACCAAACTTGGCTAAAATCCCGTGATCCTGGGTCTGTGCACCGTCTCTAATTTCTGGGGCCATTTTGAATCAACCAGCAAAATTTCGGCCCATTCCGACACCGTCGCGACAAATGACGAAATTGCCATTAGCACAGTTTTGCGTTGTTAATTTTCTGTCCAACACATCTCCAAAATGACATAATTAATACGAAAATTAATTACTCGAAGGGCTAATAGAAGGAATTTCACTAAAATCCTGTGATCTCGGGTCTGTGCCCCGAGTCCAGTTTCTAGGGCCGTTTCCAATCAACCTGCCAAATCTCGCCCATTTCGACACTGTTGCGACAAATGACGAAATTGCCCCTTGTGTAGTTTTTCTTTGTTAATTTTCTGTCGATCACTTCTTCAACCAGACATAATTAATACGAAGATTAATTATTTGGAGGCCTAAACGATGAAATTTAGCTAAACTCCTGTGATCTCGGGTCTGTGCCTCGACTCTAATTTCTGGGGCCATTTGAAATCAACCAACCAAGTTTTGGCCCATTCCGACACCGTCACGATAAATGAAAAAATTGCCACTGGTGCGGTTTTGCGTTGTTAATTTTCCATCCAACACATCTCCAACATGACATAATTAATATGGAAATTAATTATTCGGAGGCCTAATAGAAGGAATTTGACTAAAATCCCGTGATCCCGGGTCTCTGCCCTGAGTCTAATTTCTGGGGTCGTTTCCAATCAATCTACAAATTTCGATCCATTTCGACACCATCGCGACAAATGACGAAATTGTCCCTCGTGCGGTTTTTCTTTGTTAAATTTTTCTCCACACATCTTCAATCTGTCATAATTAATAAGAAAATCAATTATTCAGAGGCCTAAACGACAAATTTGGCTAAAATCCCATGATCCCGGGTCTGTGCCCCGACTCTAATTTCTGGGGCCGTTTCAAATCA
>NW_019267535.1:291403-295273 GCF_002742605.1 Olea europaea var. sylvestris
TTCTTAGGCCGCTTCCAATCAACTGCCAAATCTCGCCCCATTACGACACTGTCGCGACAAATTATGAAATTTCCCTTGGTGCGATTTTTCTTTGTTAATTTTCTATCCAACACATCTTCAACCTAACATAATTAATACGGAAATTAATTATTCAGAGGCCTAAACGAAGGAATTTAGCTAAAATTCCGTGATCCCGGGTCTGTGCCCCGACTCCAATTTCTCGGGCCGTTTCCAATCAACCTGCCAAATTTCGGCCCACTTCGACACCGTCGCGACAAATGACGAAATTGCCGCTGTGCGGTTTTTCTTTTTTAATTTTCTATCCAACACTTCTTCGACCTGACATAATTAATACGAAAATAAATTATTCAGAGGCCTAAACCAAGGAATTTGGCTAATATCCCGTGATCTCGGGTCTATGCCCCGACTCCAATTTCTAGGGCCATTTCCAATCAATCCCCATCGTGACAAATGATAAAATTGCCCCTGGTGCGATTTTGCGTTGTTAATTTTCTGTCCAACACATCTTCAACTTGATATAATTAATACGGAAATTAATTATTCAGAGACCTAAACGAAGGAATTTGGCTAAAATACCGTGATCTCGGGTCTGTACCCCGAGTCCAATTTCTGGGGCCATTTCCAAACAATCTGCCAAATTTCGGCCCATTTCGACACTGTTGCGACAAATGATGAAATTGCCCCTGGTGCAGTTTTGTGCTGTTAATTTTCTGTCCAACGCTTCTTCAACCTGACATAATTAATACGGAAATTAATTATTCGGAGGCCTAAACGAAGGAATTTGGCTAATATCCCGTGATACCAAATCTGTGCCCCTACTCCAATTTCTGGGGCCGTTTCTAATCAACCTGCCAATTTTCGGTCGATTCCGACACCGTCGCGACAAATGACGAAATTGCCCCTGGTGCGGTTTTTCTTTGTTAGTTTTCTGTCTAACACATCTACAACCTGACATAATTAATACGGAAATTAATTATTTGGAGGCCTAAACGAAGGAATTTAGCTAAAATTCCATGATCCCAGGTCTGTGCCCCGACTCCAATTTCTCGGGCCGTTTCCAATCAACCGGCCAAATTTCGACCCATTCCGACACCGTCGTGACAAATGACGAAAATACCGCTTTGTGGTTTTTCTTTTTTAATTTTCTGTCCAACACTTGTTCAACCTGACATAATTAATAAGGAAATTAATTACTCGGAGGCCTAAACGAAGGAATTTAGCTAAAATCCGGTGATCCCGGGTCTGTGCCCCGACTCCAATTTCTAGGGCCATTTCCAATCAAATAGCCAAATTTCGGCCCATTCCAACACCATCGCGACAAGTAACGAAATTGTCCCTGGTGCAATTTTGCGTTGTTAATTTTCTATCCAACATATCTTCAACCTGATATAATTAATACGGAAATTAATTATTCGGAGGCCTAAACGAAGGAATTTGGGTAAAATCCCATGATCCCGGGTCAGTGCCCCGAGTCCAATTTCTGGGGCCGTTTCCAATCAACCTGCCAAATTTTGGCCCATTCCGTCACCGTCACGACAAATGACGAAATTGCCCATTGTGCGGTTTTGCGTTGTTAATTTTCTGTCCAACACTTCTTCAACATGACATAATTAATACGGAAATTAATAATTCGGAGGCCTAAACGAAGGAATTTAGCTAAAATCTCGTGATCCCGGGTCTGTGCCACGAGTCCAATTTCTAGGGCCGTTTCCAATCAACCTGCCAAATTTGGGCCCATTCCGACACCTTTGCGACAAATGACAAAATTGCCCCTGGTGCGATTTTTCCTTGTTAATTTTCTGTCCAACACTTCTTCAACCTAATATAATTAATACGGAAATTAATTATTCGGAGGCCTAAATGAAGGAATTTGGCTAAAATCCCGTGATCCCGGGTCTGTGCCCCGAGTCCAATTTCTAGGGCCGTTTCCAATCAACCTACCAAATTTCGGCCCATTCGGACACCGTCGCGACAAATGACAAAATTGCTCTTGGTGCGATATTGCGTTGTTAATTTTCTGTCCAACACTTCTTCAACCTGACATAGTTAATACTGAAATTAATTATTCGGAGGCCTAAAGGAAGGAATTTGGCCGAAATCCCGTGATCTCGGGTCTGTGTCCCGACTCTAATTTTTGGGGTTGTTTCCAATCAATCTACCAAATTTTGGCCCATTTCGACACCGTCGCGACAACTGACGAAACTGCCACTGGTCCAGTTTTTCTTTGTTAATTTTCTGTCCAAGACATTCTCAACCTGACATAATTAATGCGGAAATTAATTATTTGGAGGCCTAAACGTAGGAATTTGGCTAAAATCCCGTGATCCTGGGACGGTGCCCCGACTCCAATTTCGCGGGCCGTTTCCAATCTACCTGCCAAATTTCGGCCCATTCCGACACCGTCGCGACAAATGACGAATTGCACCTAGTGCAATTTTTGTTTGTTAATTTTCTGTCCAACACTTCTTCAACCTAACATAATTAATATGGAAATTAATTATTCGGAGGCCTAAACGAAGGAATTTACCTAAAATTCCATGATCCCGGGTCTATGCCCCGACTCCAATTTCTCGGGCCTTTTCCAATCAACTTGCCAAATTTCGGCCCATTCTGACACCGTCGCGACAAATGACGAAATTGCCGCTTCGCGGTTTTTCCTTTTTAATTTTCCGTCCTACACTTCTTCAACCTGACATAATTAATACGAAAATTAATTATTCGGAGGCCTAAACAAAGAAATTGGGCTAATATCCCGTAGTCCCGTGTCTATGCCCTGACCCCAATTTCTGGGACCATTTCCAATCAATGTGCCAAATTTCGGCCCATTCCAACACCGTCGTGACAAATAAAAAAATTGCCCCTGGGGTGATTTTGTGCTGTTAATTTTCTGTCCAACACATCATCAACCTAATATAATTATACGGAAATTAATTATTCGGAGGTCTAAACGAAGTAAATTGGCAAAAATCCCGTGATCCTGGGTCTGTGCCTCGACTCCAATTTCCATGGCCGTTTACAATCAACCTGCCAAATTTTGGCCTATTCCGACACCGTCGCGACAAATGACGAAATTGCCCCTGGTGCATTTTTGCGTTATTAATTTTCTATCCAACACTTCTTCAACAGGACATAATTGATACGGAAATTAATTATTCAGAGGCCTAAACGAAGGAATTTGTCTAAAATCCCATGATCCTGGGTCTGTGCCTCGACACCAGTTACTGGGGCCGTTTCCAATCAACCTGCCAAATTTTGGCCCATTCCAACACCGTCGCGACAAATGACAAAATTGCCCCTGGTACGATTTTTATTTGTTAATTTTCTGTCCAACACTTCTTCGGCCTAACATAACTAATACGAAAATTAATTATTCAGAGGACTAAACGAAGGAATTTGGCTAAAATATCGTGATCTCGGGTCTGTACCCTGAGTCCAATTTCTGGGGCTGTTTCCAATCAACGTGCCAAATCTCGGCCCATTCCGACACCGTCGCACCAAATGACTAAATTGCCCCTCGTGCAATTTTGCGTTAATTTTCTGTCCAACACTTCTTCAACCTGACATAGTTAATACGAAAATTAATTATTCGGAGGCCTAAATGAAGGAATTTCGCTAAAATGCCGTGATCCCAGGTCTGTGCCCTGACTCTGACTTTTTGGGTCGTTTCTAATCAATCTGTCAAATTTCGACCCATTCCGACACCATCGCGACAAATGACAAAATTGCCTCTTGTGCGGTTTTCCTTTGTTAATTTTTTATCCAGCATACCTTCAACCTGATGATACGTGTGTTTTTACACACTTATTTGGTTCACAAACATGACTTAAACATGGATAAAATGGTTGAATT
>NW_019267536.1:0-5637 GCF_002742605.1 Olea europaea var. sylvestris
CCACATTAAATCCTTATCTTTCAATACTCTATAAGTAGATCCTCAAAAATAAATTTCATCCATCTTAAACCTTTAAATATTGTTGATTTGTAAAATAAACTCTCAAAAATAATTTGGTCAATTCAAGTCCCACTAAAATGATTTACTTCATTTGAGTCCTTATTTAACTTTGATTTTGACTAGTCAAACATTTGACTTTGAATAAATAGTATTGACCTTTGACTAATACGAAATGGGATGTAACAATCTTACCTCGTTCAAAGAATTTCGTCCTCGAAATTCATTCGACTAGGATACAAACCAATAAATATGTAGCGCACAGATTTAATCATCCATAATGCCTCATCCTAAATGATTTTTCCAATCCACCTTGATAACTTATTTTCCAACTTTTGTCTCAATAACTAGGTATCTTAGTTCCATTTAAATAGCAACCCGTGCGTTGATAACATATCTTCTGAACTTATCTTCATATTCTATGTCATTCTATAAAAAGAAATTGCTTTAGTTCTATAATTCCCTATATCAAGCAAAGATAGATACTCAAACTCCACCATATAAATCACTATCTTATCCATATATAGTTTATTAATGTATCTCATGAACTGACTATATTAATTGAAAATAATCCTGTAACTTTTGTCGATCCCTCATCAATAATCTAAATACCATTTGTCTCCATTCTGTGTATTTAGAACCTCAAATGAAAATTATTTGAGGATAACATCTTCCATTCTAAATTGATAATATCTGTAAAAATTCAATTGTTCATGATTTTCTAAAATTTCAGTTATACCCAACAACAATTGAAATAGCTTAATATGGTATTCTTTTCCTTTAATTCTATATCACCCAATAATAATATAGACACAACTTCAAGTTCAACTCTTTTGAATAAAAATATACCTTAAACTCTTGTAATCGATAAGTATTGTGCTCTCCCACCATGTGATAACACCACAATTCTTAAATTCAACTCCAATATAATCAACTATAAATCATGTTTTAATCACGCCTCTTCAATAATCGATCGTATAATCCATAATTCATCATTTTAATTTCAAAACACATTCTATACCTTAACATAATCCATTATCATAAATCAAACCCGCATCAGTTTTAGATACAATAGTAAATATTTCCTCAGAATTTTATACAATGGCAAAACTTTTATATTTCTAAACCCACACAATTTTGGTGCTCTTTCTTCCTATGAAGAGACAATTATAAAATTTAATCCATGATAATTCTATACTCTTATTCCATATAAAGAGGCTACTAGCCTAGCACCAATGCATAAGCTTTCTTGTATATCGAACGAAAACCTTCAATTAAGATTATAACCTGAATATATCATTCCTCTATAATGTATAGATCTCGAAAAGAATGGAATACTTTATCCGTAAAATCCAAAAATACAATAAAAATAACTCAATACTTACACCACTAAAACTTTATTAAATTCACCTTAACTTCAAATTTGGCTCAAAGCTTCCAAATTGTATACATAATATAACATAATAATTCAACAAATGATCTTGGCAAAACCAATTAACTTAATAACCCAAATATATCATCTCATTATTTCACTATAAAACAATCGTAACATTCGTTTACTTGTTATTCACCATATCATGTTATGATCATGTAACCTTGGCATTTATCGTCATATCGTATGACCTAAAATACTTAATTATGTCAATTTTCCTTAATATCACAAGATAATAACCTTCATATTTATCACGTGAATGCCAACTCAATAAATTCCAACTCTACCATTCCCTACTCCTTTTTTTTTCCACATCCCTTATAATCAACATCTTATAAATGATCAAAGTAATTGGAATTGTCGTTAATTTACTCGATGCCTAAAATACACAATAATACATTGTCATCTATCAATCGAAAAATCATCATTTTGTCTTCCACAATTTCTTATCATATAACATAAATATACACCATCATAATTTCTATTATCATCCCATAAAAGTGGCTACAAATCACCACAAAGTTTTTATAACAATAATGACCACTTGGATTCAAAAATAATTAACATTCCTCAGTGATTGTCACCAATCACACATCATATCATTTCCCTTTATTTATCGTCCAAGCTATAACTAAAAATTTTCCTATGTACACAAAAAAAAATCATGTAGTTCTACAAATAAATTGATAATTAAGTAGTTGTAACATCTATAACTTCGAATGCTCGCAAAATCATCACAATCTGTTCAAATCTTAATCGTTTATATATGTACATAGTTCCAACCCAACAATTAATAATATTTCCAACCATTAGATCATTACAACTAACATACTTACATACGAGTCGTTTCTAAATCGGTTACAAAAATATTTTTCTATTATTTTTGGTTCCATACATTTAAGCTAGAGAGCCAGTGATTTCTGCCACCACGACATGCGACCATACGCACTGAACATGCATGAACCATAAAAATTTTCAAAACCATGCTCTGATACCACTTTGACACGACCCGTTCTGAATCATCCTAGTGGACCCGAAACGTGACGTGCGTCGATAATAGATGCTGACTAGATGTCAAATTTATCATAAAGGCTGACTATGATTTCAAAAAAATGCAACAAAATCAAATGCTTATATAAAATATAATGAGATGGGCCCAAAACATTTGCTTCGTGCTTCATCAATATGAGTTATAATATTCAACATGTTGTGTGGCACTCATTCCGAAATCATTAGGCTCTTCCAACTAAAAAGAATCAACTGCTACATGTAGGAAAATTACGACAAAAATATATGAGTTGATAGCTCAGTGAGTGGAGAAGTTCGAAAATAATTATACTCTTTCAATTTTACATTTCTATCGAAAATCGAGTCATATCATTTATTAATTCACAAGATAACATCATGTAATTATAACCAAAAGTGAAATATTCACATAAGGTCGTAAAATATCATCTCAAAATCATGATACAAACATCAGCTAATAACCATGCTATAACTCATCACATCAAACGTACTGAAAAATCCACCAAAAATGTACCTTCTAACTGAAATATATAATCCGCCCCTCAGGCTAAGAACTTTCGTCATAGGCCTTTGGCCTCTTTGTGAACGAAAGTCAGTCTCAAAGACCTCTCATAATCAATTCTAGAACACGGTCAAGGCCTCTCAATGAACTATATGTACACAGTCGGGACATCTTCATCCCTGGTCCAAGACCCCTTAGTGTAGTATAGAATACGGCCAAGGCCCCTCAATGAACTAAAAGAAATATATAATCACGGGTACTTTTCTGATCGATCTCAAAATCATATCTCATATTCCAATTCACAATGTAACATATACAATCTTTGAAATCCCACGTGTATCATAATAAAATATATTTCCAGAATAACCATGTAATTCGAACACATAATTGCATATAATTGCATATACTTTAACAATAAACTTAATTTATAAATACTTTAAAAATATTTATATTTTTCCACTGACAGATTTATAAATAAAAATCTGGCTAAATTGACGAGTTTTTCCAAGCTTTCACGTCACTACCTGAAATAACAGTATAATTACTCAAATTAAAATGTCACAATTAAATTAATGTAATTCCACCACTTAACTCCTCAACTTCTATATTTATTCTTACATCTCCAATCCCCAACTTTTATTCTCTTTATTAATTCATCAACTAAATACCATACATTATCAAATCTATTAAATTACCCACACTTCCTTAAAATCAATAACTTGTCCATATACATAATTCATTCCAATACATAAGCTTCAATACTTGTTATATAACTTCATTCAAGCCTTTAAAATTTTGAAAATCCAAGATTTGACAAAAGTGGTACTAAAATTCCAGAATATAGAAATCTGGCATCAATTTCTGTGTATTGAAATCTGCCACCAAAACCATTGACAGAATGACACATTCTGGGCAGAATTTCAAAAATAGCACTATGCGTTAATTTTGCCCGAAAATTAGTTAGAAAAATACCAAAATCCAACCTCAACTCCATATTTCATTGTAATACCTCATAAATCAATTGTTTTGTATCATATTCACTATAAATATAAATATTTAGCTTTAATTTACAAACCCATTTCATATTCCTTTAACATATATTCAACTCCAATATCTATTCTTTCCTCCAAATCTTTTAAGTTAGGCCATTAACTACAAACCCAAATCTAACAATATTGAATAATAATAAGTTTTTCTTACCTCTTGGAATAGAATAGAAGAAAGGATGAACCTTGTATTTGAGTCCATATATCATCTTCTTCAATAATACATTTTTTCCTTTTCTTTTTCCACCCTTTTTTCCCCTTTTTCTTTCTCTCTATCTTGTTTCCTTCTCTACCTCCTTCTCAATTCTTCTCTCATTCTCTCAGCTTCTCTAGCCATCTTTCGTTTTTGTATCTATCTCCAAATGAAAAAAAATGGCTATTTATTTAATATTTAGTGGCACTAACTCATAATTGCAAAAAAAGTCCTCCAACCTTCATATAAAACCACATTAAATCCTTATCTTTCAATACTATATAAATAGATTCTCAAAATTAAATTTCATCCATCTTAAACCTTTAAATATTGTCAATTTGTAAAATAAACTCTCAAAAATAATTTGGTCAATTCAAGTCCCACTAAAATGATTTACTTCATTTGAGTCCTTATTTAACTTTGATTTTGACTAGTCAAACATTTGACTTTGAATAATTAGTATTGACCTTTGACTAATACGAAATGGGATGTAACAATTAACCATGGAATTAATGACATTTGCTTGAGCATTAGACACCCTACGTCCTGATTTGCGAAATTGGTCTAGCAAGTTCATGGTTATGATGAGTATTGATATGAGAAATTTTCCATATTCCACAATCCATTATAAAAAGCACCATAAATTTGCAACTTGTTCTTGTCTCTAATCTATTATACTGCTTCACTTCAAACAACTCTTCATCCCTTAGAAACCTTTCCTTTGAACATAAAAATTCTCGTTGTTTAATATTTTTTGCTACATCTCTTCGAATATGCCCTTTACGGACACTAAAACCTTTTCTTAGAGCATATGTATTGCATAAATTATAAGCTTCTTCTCTTGAATATTCTTCCATTCCCACATTGAGTTCTTCACAATTTTTTTCTCTACAACTTAAATCCTCCATTGAATAGAAAACCTGATTAAAAATATTAACATATTAAAAACCCATTCAAAACTTATTAATATCAACAAAATAAATACAACAAAAAGTGATTTCACTTTCCCATTTATAGTAACATCTTATGTGGGGCGGGCGGTCCCAACGATTCTGCCTCGTTTCGAAAATTAGGAGCAACAAATGGCTTTGTTAAAAATATTGAAAACCCATTCAAACTTATTAATATCAACAAAATTAATACAACAAAAGATGATTTCACTTTCCCATTTATATAATATAAATACTTGAAAAATTTAGAGAAATGAAATTAAAAAATCAAAGAATATTCGTGATTTTTGATTTTTGCTGGATTGTAAACTGCCCAGAAAGTGCTTCCGTCTTTGAACAAGACTTTGAAGAGAGAGAATGTTTATTAGAAGGTGGGTCCAATTTTTAAGGAGAGAATGGAAAAGGCGGGAAAGAAAAAGAGGTTACAGCTA
>NW_019267537.1:0-5637 GCF_002742605.1 Olea europaea var. sylvestris
GTGCGATTTTTGTTTCCGATCAACCTGTCAAATTTTAGCCCCTTCCGACACCATTGCAAAAAATGACGAAATTGCCCCAGGCGAGATTTCTGTGTCCGATCAACCAGTCAAATTTTAGCCCAATTCGACACAGCCGCGAAAAATGACGAAATTCCCCCCGGCGCAATTTATATTTTCGATCAACCTGCCAAATTTCAACCCATTCCGACACAGTCGCGAAAAATGACGAAATTGCCACCGGCGCGGTTTTTGTTTCCGATCAACCTGTCAAATTTTAGCCCATTCAGGCACAGTCGCGAAAAATGACGAAATTGCCACTGGCGCGATTTTTGTTTCCGATCAACCAGTCAAATTTTAGCCTATTCCGACACAGTTACAAAAATGACGAAATTGCACCCGGTGCGATTTTTGTTTCCGATCAACCTGTCAAATTTTAGCCCCTTCCGACACCATTGCAAAAAATGACGAAATTGCCCCCGACGCGGTTTTTGTGTCCGATCAACCTGTCAAATTTTAGCCCAATTCGACACAGCTGTGAAAAATGACAAAATTCCCCCCGGCGCAATTTTTATTTTCGATCAACCCGCCAAATTTCAACCCATTCCGACACAGTCACGAAAAATGACGAAATTGCCCCCGGCGCGGTTTTTGTTTCCGATCAACATGTCAAATTTTAGCCCATTCCGACACAGTCGCGAAAAATGACGAATTAACCCTCGGCGCGATTTTTATTTTCGATAAACCAGCCAAATTTCAGCCCATTCCGACACAGTCGCGAAAAATGACGAAATTGCCACCGGGCGGTTTTTGTTTCCGATCAACCTGTCAGATTTTAGCCCATTCCGACACAGTAGCGAAAAAGGGCGAAATTGCCCTCGGCGTGATTTTTGTTTCCGATCAACCAGTCAAATTTTTGACCATTCCGACCTAGTCGCGAAAAATGACGAAATTTACCCTGGTGCGATTTTTGTTCCCGATCAACCTGTCAAATTTGAGCCCATTCCGACACCATTGCAAAAAATGACGAATTCGCTCCCGACGCGGTTTTTGTGTCCGATCAACCTGTCAAATTTTAGCCCAATTCGACACAGCCGCGAAAAATGACGAAATTACCCCCGGCGCAATTTTTATTTTCGATCAACCTGCCAAATTTCAACCCATTCCGACACAGTCACGAAAAATGACGAAATTGCCCCCGGCGCGATTTTTGTTTCCGATCAACATGTCAAATTTTAGCCCATTCCGACACAGTCGCGAAAAATGACGAAATAACCCCCGGCGCAATTTTTATTTTCGATAAACCTGCCAAATTTTAGCCCATTCCGACACAGTCGCGAAAAATGACGAAATTGCCACCGGGGCGGTTTTTGTTTCCGATCAACTTGTCAAATTTTAGCCCATTCCGACACAGTAGTGAAAAATGACGAAATTGCCCCCAGCGCAATTTTTGTTTCCGATCAACCAGTCAAATTTTTGTCCATTCCGACCCAGTCGCGAAAAATGCCGAAATTGACCCTGGTGTGATTTTTGTTCCTGATCAACCTGTCAAATTTGAGCCCATTCTGACACCATTGCAAAAAACGACGAATTCGCTCCCGACGCGATTTTTGTTTCCGATCAACATGTCAAATTTTAGCCCATTCCGGCACAGTTGCGAAAAATGACGAAATTGCCCCCGGTGCGATTTTTATTTCCGATCAACCAGTCAAATTTTTGCTCATTCCGACCCAGTTGCGAAAAATGACGAAATTGACCGTGGTGCTATTTTTGTTCCCGATCAACCTGTCAAATTTGAGCCCATTCCGACACCATTGCAAAAATTGACGAAATTGCTCCCGGCGCGATTTTTGTTGCCGATCAACATGTCAAATTTTAGCCCATTCCGGCACAGTCGCGAAAAATGACAAAATTGACCCGGGTACGATTTTTATTTCCGATCAACCTGTCAAATTTTAGCGCATTCCGACACCGTCGCGGAAAATGACGAGATTGCCACTGGCGCAGTTTTTGTTTCCGATCAACCTATCAAATTTTAGCCCATTCCGACACCGTCGCGAAAAACGACGAAATTGCCCCCGGTGCGGTTTTTGTTTCCGATCAACATGTCAAATTTTAGCACATTCCGGCACAGTCGCGAAAATTGACGAAATTGGCCCCGGCGCGATTTTTGTTTCCGATCAACCAGTCAAATTTTAGCACATTACGACGCAGTCACAAAAAATGACGAAATTGCCCCCGGTTCGATTTTTATTTCCGATCAACCTGTCAAATTTTAGCCCATTCCGTCGCCGTCGCGGAAAATGACGCAATTGCCCCTGGCGCGATTTTTGTTTCCGATCAACCTATCAAATTTTAGCGCATTCCGACACCGTCGCGAAAAATGACGTAATCGCCCTCGGCGCGATTTTGTTTCCGAACAACCTGTCAAATTTTAGCACATTTCGACACCGTCGGGAAAAATGACGAAATTACCCCTGGCGCGGTTTTTCTTTCCAATCAACCTGTCGAATTTTAGCCAATTCTGACACAGTCGCGAAAAATGACTAAATTGCCCCCGACGCGATTTTTGTTCCCGATCAACCTGTCAAATTTGAGCCCATTCTGACACCATTGCGAAAAATGACGAAATTGCCCCCGGCGCGATTTTTGTTTCCGATCAACCTGTGAAATTTTAGCCCATTCCGAGACAGTCGCGAAAATTGACGAAATTGCCCCTGGCGTGGTTTTTGTTTCCGATCAACCAGTCAAATTTTAGCCCATTCAGACACAGTCGCGAAAAATGAGGAAATTGCCCCCGGCGCGATTTTTGTTTCCGATCAACATGTCAAATTTTAGCCCATTCCGACACAGTCGCGAAAAATGAGGAAATTGCCCCCGGCGCGATTTTTGTTTCCGATCAACCTGTGAAATTTTAGCCCATTCCGACACCGTCGCGGAAAATGACGAAATTGCCCCTGGCGTGGTTTTTGTTTCCGATCAACCAGTCAAATTTTTGCCCATTCCGGCACAGTCGCGAAAAATGACGAAATTGCCCCCTGCGCAGTTTTTTTCCCAATCAACCTGTCAAATTTTAGCTCATTCCGGCACAGTCGCGAAAATTGACGAAATTGCCCCCGGCGCGATTTTTATTTCCGAACAACCAGTCAAATTTTAGCCCATTCCGACACAGTCGCGAAAAATGACGAAATTGCCCCCGCCGCGGTTTTTCTTTCCAATCAACCTGTCGAATTTTAGCCAATTCCGACACAGTCGCGAAAAATGACTAAATTGCCCCCGACGCGATTTTTGTTCCCGATCAACCTGTCAAATTTGAGCCCATTCTGACACCATTGCGAAAAATGACGAAATTGCCCCCGGCGCGGTTTTTGTTTCCGATCAACCAGTCAAATTTTAGCCCATTCCGACACAGTCGCGAAAAATGACGAAATTGCCCCCGCCGCGGTTTTTCTTTCCAATCAACCTGTCGAATTTTAGCCAATTCCGACACAGTCGCGAAAAATGACTAAATTGCCCCCGACGCGATTTTTGTTCCCGATCAACCTGTCAAATTTGAGCCCATTCTGACACCATTGCGAAAAATGACGAAATTGCCCCCGGCGCGGTTTTTGTTTCCGATCAACCAGTCAAATTTTAGCCCATTCCGACACAGTCGCAAAAATTGACGAAATAGCCCCTGGCGTGGTTTTTGTTTCCGATCAACCAGTCAAATTTTTGCCCATTCCGACACATTTGCGAAAAATGACGAAATTGCCCCCAGCGTGGTTTTTGTTCCCGATCACCTTGTCAAATTTCAGACCATTCTGACGCCATTGCAAAAAATGACGAAATTGTCCTCGGCGTGGTTTTTGTTTCCGAACAACCTGTGAAATTTTAGCCCACTCCGACACAGTCGCGAAAAATGACGAAATTGCCCTTAGCGCGATTTTTGTTTCCGATCAACCTATCAAATTTTAGCTCATTCCGACACCGTCGCGAAAAATGAGGAAATTGCCCCCGGCGCGGTTTTTGTTCTTGATCAACCTGTCAAATTTGAGCCCTCATTCCGACACAGTCGCGAAAAATGACGAAATTGCCCTTAGCGCGATTTTTGTTTCCGATCAACCTATCAAATTTTAGCTCATTCCGACACCGTCGCGAAAAATGAGGAAATTGCCCCCGGCGCGGTTTTTGTTCTTGATCAACCTGTCAAATTTGAGCCCTCATTCCGACACAGTCGCGAAAAATGACGAAATTGCCCTTAGCGCGATTTTTGTTTCCGATCAACCTATCAAATTTTAGCTCATTCCGACACCGTCGCGAAAAATGAGGAAATTGCCCCCGGCGCGGTTTTTGTTCTTGATCAACCTGTCAAATTTGAGCCCTCATTCCGACACAGTCGCGAAAAATGACGAAATTGCCCTTAGCGCGATTTTTGTTTCCGATCAACCTGTGAAATTTTAGCCCATTCCGACACAGTCGCGAAAATTGACGAAATTGCCCCTGGCGTGGTTTTTGTTTCCGATCAACCAGTCAAATTTTTGCCCATTCCGACGCAGTCACAAAAAATGACGAAATTGCCCCCGGTGCGATTTTTATTTACGATCAACCTGTCGAATTTTAGCCCATTCCGACACCGTCGCGGAAAATGACGAAATTGCCCCTGACGCGATTTTTGTTTCCGATCAACCTATCAAATTTTAACGCATTCCGACACTGTCGCGAAAAATGACGAAATCGCCCTCGGCGCGATTTTTGTTTCCGAACAACCTGTCAAATTTTGGCCCATTCCGACACCGTCGCGATAAATGACGAAATTACCCCAGGCGCGATTTTTCTTTCCGATCAACCTGTCGAATTTTTGCCAATTCCAACACAGTCGCGAAAAATGACGAAATTGCCCCCGGCGTGGTTTTTGTTCCCGATCACCTTGTCAAATTTAAGACCATTCTGACGCCATTGCAAAAAATGACGAAATTTTTCTCGGCGTGGTTTTTGTTTCCGAACAACCTGTGAAATTTTAGCCCATTCCGACACAGTCGCGAAAAATGACGAAATTGCCCCCGGCGCGATTTTTGTTCCCGATCAACGTGTCAAATTTGAGCCCATTTTGACACCATTGCAAAAAATGATGAAATTGCCCTCGACGCGGTTTTTGTTTCTGATCAACCTAGGAAATTTTAGCCCACTCCGACACAGTCGCGAAAATTGACGAAATTGCCGCTGGCGCTATTTTTGTTTCCGATCAACCAGTCAAATTTTAGCCCATTCCGACACATTCGCGAAAAATGACGAAATTACCCCCGGCGCGATTTTTGTTCTTGATCAACCTGTCAAATTTGAGCCCTCATTCCGACACAGTCGCGAAAAATGACGAAATTGCCCTTAGCGCGATTTTTGTTTCCGATCAACCAGTCAAATTTTAGCCCATTCAGACACAGTCGCGAAAAATGAGGAAATTGCCCCCGGCGTGGTTTTTGTTTCCGATCAACATGTCAAATTTTAGCCCATTCCGACACAATCGTGAAAAATGACGAAATTGCCTCTGGCGCGATTTTTGTTTCCGATCAACTAGTCAAATTTTTTCCCAATTCGACCCAGTCGCGAAAAATGACAAAATTACCCCCGGCGTGATTTTTCTTTTCGATAAACCTGCCAAAT
>NW_019267538.1:0-5636 GCF_002742605.1 Olea europaea var. sylvestris
TGATTTTTATTTCTGATTAAACTGCCAAATTTCCGCCAATTCCGACACAGTCAAGAAAAATGACAAAATTGTCCCCGGCGCGATTTTTATTTCCGATCAACCTGTCAAATTTGGGCCATTCTGACACAGTCGAGAAAAATGACGAAATTGCCCCCGACACGATTTTTATTTCAGATCAAACTGCCAAATTTAAACCAATTTCGACACAGTTGAAAAAAATGACGAAATTACCCCCGTCGCGATTTTTGTTTCCGATCAACAAGTCAAATTTTAGCCAATTTCGACACAGTCGCGAAAAATGACGAAATTACAACCGGCGCGGTTTTTGTTCCTGACCAACCTGTCAAATTTGAGCCCGTTCCGACACAGTCGAGAAAAATGACGAAATTGCCCCCGGCGCGATTTTTATTTCAGACCAAACCGCCAAATTCCAGCCAATTCCGACACAATCGAGAAAAATGACGAAATTGCCCCCGGCGCGATTTTTGTTTCCGATCAACCAGTCAAATTTTAGCCAATTCTGACACAGTCGAGAAAAATGACAAAAGTGCCCCCAGCGCGTCTTTTGTTTCCGATCAACCTGTTAAATTTGAGCCCATTCCGACATAGTCGAAAAAAATGACGAAATTGCCCCCGGCGCGATTTTTATTTTAGATCAAACTGCCAAATTTCAGTCAATTCCGACTCAGTCGAGAAAAATGACGAAATTTCCCCCGGCGCGGTTTTTGTTCCCGATAAACCTGTCAAATTTGAGCCCATTCCGACACAGTCGAGAAAAATGACGAAATTAACGCCGGCGCGATTTTTATTTCCGATCAAACTGCCAAATTTCAGCCAATTCTGACACAGTCGCGAAAAATAACGAAATTGCCCCTAGCGCGATTTTGGTTTCCGATCAACCTGTCAAATTTCAGCCCATTCCGACATCGTTGAGAAAAATGACGAAATTTCCTCGTGTGCGGTTTTTGTTTCCGATCAACAAGTTAAATTTCAGCCAATTTCGACACAGTCGCAAAAAATGACGAAACTGCCCCGGCGTGATTTTTGTTCCCGATAAATCTGTCAAATTTGAGCCCATTCCGACACAGTCGAGAAAAATGACGAAATTGCCCCCGGCGCGGTTTTTGTTTCCGATCAACAAGTCAAATTTTAGCCAATTCCGACACTGTCGCGAAAAATAACGATATTACACCCGGCGCGGTTTTTGTTCTCGACAAACTTGTCAAATTTGAGCCCATTCCGACACGGTCGAGAAAAATGACGAAATTGCCCCCGGCGCGATTTTTGTTCCCGATAAACCAGTCAAATTTGAGCCCATTCCGACACAGTCGAGAAAAATGACGAAATTGCCGTCGGCGTGATTTTTATTTCTGATCAAACTGCCAAATTTCAGCCAATTCCGACACAGTCGAGAAAAATGACAAATTGCCCCCGGCGCGATTTTTGTTTACGATCAACCTGTCAAATTTGAGCCCGTTCCGACACAGTCGAGAAAAATGACGAAATTGCACCCAGTACGATTTTTATTTCAGATGAAACTGCCAAATTTCAGTCAATTCCGACACAGTCGAGAAAAAGAACGAAATTGCCCCCAGCGCGGTTTTTGTTTTCGATCAACAAGTCAAATTTCTGCCAATTTCGACACAGTCGCGAAAAATGACGAAATTACACCCGGCGCAGTTTTAGTTCCCGAGAAACCTGTCAAATTTAAGCCCATTCCGACACAGTCGAGAAAAATGACGAAATTGCCCCCGACGCGATTTTTATTTCAGATCAAACGGCCAAATTTCAGCCAATTCTGACACAGTCGAGAAAAATGACTAAATTGCCCCCGGCGCGATTTTTGTTCCCGATAAACCTGTCAAATTTGAGCCCTTTCCGACACAGTCGAGAAAAATGACGAAATTGCTGTCGGCGTGATTTTTATTTCTGATTAAACTACCAAATTTTCGCCAATTCCAACACAGTCGAGAAAAATGACAAAATTGCCCCCGACGCGATTTTAGTTTCCGATCAACCTGTCAAATTTGGGCCATTTCGACACAGTCGAGAAAAATGACGAAATTGCCCCCGGCGCGATTTTTATTTCAGATCAAACTGCCAAATTTAAACCAATTCCGACACAGTTGAAAAAAATGACGAAATTACCCACGTCGCGATTTTTGTTTCCGATCAACAAGTCAAATTTTAGCCAATTTCGACACAGTCGCGAAAAATGATGAAATTACAACCGGCGCGGTTTTTGTTCCCGATCAACCTGTCAAATTTGAGCCCGTTCCGACACAGTCGAGAAAAATGACGAAATTGCCCCCGGCGCGATTTTTATTTCAGATCAAACTGCCAAATTTAAACCAATTCCGACACAGTTGAAAAAAATGACGAAATTACCCCCGTCGCGATTTTTGTTTCCGATCAACAAGTCAAATTTTAGCCAATTTCGACACAGTCGCAAAAAATGACGAAATTACAACCGGCGCGATTTTTGTTCCCGATCAACCTGTCAAATTTGAGCCCGTTCCGACACAGTCGAGAAAAATGACGAAATTGCCCCCGGCGCGATTTTTATTTCAGACCAAATTGCCAAATTCCAGCCAATTCCGACACAATCGAGAAAAATGACGAAATTGCCCCCAGCGCCGTTTTTGTTTCCGATCAACCAGTCAAATTTAGCCAATTCAGACACAGTCGCGAAAAATGATGAAATTACACCCGGCGCTATTTTTTTTCTCGATCAACCTGTCAAATTTGAGCCCATTCAGACACAGTCGAGAAAAATGACGAAATTGCCCCCCGGCGATGTTTTTGTTTCCGATCAACCAGTCAAATTTTAGCCAACTCTGACACAGTCGAGAAAAATGACAAAATTGCCCCCAGCGCGATTTTTGTTTCCGATCAACCTGTTAAATTTGAGCCTATTCCGACATAGTCGAAAAAAATGACGAAATTGCCCCCGGCGCGATTTTTATTTCAGATTAAACTGCCAAATTTCAGTCAATTCCGACACAGTCGAGAAAAATGACGGAATTTCCCCCGGCACGATTTTTGTTCCCGATAAACCTGTCAAATTTGAGCCCATTCCGACACAGTCGAGAAAAATGACGAAATTAGCGTCGGCGCGATTTTTATTTCCGATCAAACTGCCAAATTTCAGCCAATTCCGATACAGTCGCGAAAAATGACGAAATTGCCCCCAGTGCGATTTTGGTTTCCGATCAACCTGTCAAATTTCAGCCCATTCCGACATCGTCGCCAAAAATGACGAAATTACCTCCGGTGCGGTTTTTGTTTCCGATCAACAAGTTAAATTTCAGCCAATTTCGACACAGTCGCAAAAAATGACGAAACTGCCCCGGCGCGATTTTTGTTCCCGATAAACCTGTCAAATTTGTGCCCATTCTGTCACAGTCGAGAAAAATGACGAAATTACCCCCGGCGCGATTTTTATTTCCGATCAAACTGCCAAATTTCAGCCAATTCCGACACAGTCAGAAAAATGACGAAATTGCCCCCGGCGCGGTTTTTGTTTCCTATCAGCCAGTCAAATTTTAGCCAATTCCGAAACAGTCGCGAAAAATGGCAAAAATACACCCGGCGCTATTTTTGTTCTCGATCAACCTGTCAAATTTGAGCCCATTCCGACACAGTCGAGAAAAATGACGAAATTGCCCCCGTCGCGGTTTTTGTTTCCGATCAACCAGTCAAATTTTAGCCAATTCTGACACAGTCGCGAAAAATGGCGAAAATACACCCGGCGCTATTTTTGTTCCCGATCAACCTGTCAAATTTGAGCCCATTCCGACACAATCGAGAAAAATGACGAAATTGCCCCCGGCGCGATTTTTATTTCAGATCAAACTGACCAATTTCAGCCAATTCCGACACAGTCGAGAAAAATGACGAAATTGCCCCCGGCGCGATTTTTATTTCAGATCAAACTGACCAATTTCAGCCAATTCCGACACAGTCGAGAAAAATGAAGAAATTGCCGCCGGCACGATTTTTATTTCCGATCAAACAGCCAAATTTCAGCCAATTCCGACACAGTCGAGAAAAATGACGAAATTGCGCCCTGCGCGATTTTTGTTTCCGATCAACCAGTCAAATCTTAGCAAATTCCGACACAGTCGAAAAAAATGACGAAATTGCCCCCGGCGCGATTTTTATTTCAGATCAAACTGACCAATTTCAGCCAATTCCGACACAGTCGAGAAAAATGACGAAATTGCCCCCGGCACGATTTTTATTTCCGATCAAACAGCCAAATTTCAGCCAATTCCGACACAGTCGAGAAAAATGACGAAATTGCGCCATGCGCGATTTTTGTTTCCGATCAACCAGTCAAATCTTGGCAAATTCCGACACAGTCGAGAAAAATGACGAAATTGCCCCCGGCGCGATTTTTATTTCAGATCAAACTGACCAATTTCAGCCAATTCCGACACAGTCGAGAAAAATGACGAAATTGCCCCCGGCGCGATTTTTATTTCAGATCAAACTGACCAATTTCAGCCAATTCCGACACAGTCGAGAAAAATGACGAAATTGCCCCCGGCGCGGTTTTTGTTTTCGATCAACCAGTCAAATTTTAGCCAATTCTGACACAGTCGAGAAAAATGACGAAATTACCCCCATCGCGGTTTTTGTTTCCGATCAACAAGTCAAATTTTAGCCAATTCTGACACAGTCGAGAAAAATGACAAAATTGTCCCCAGCACGATTTTTGTTTCCGATCAACCAGTTAAATTTGAGCCCATTCCGACACAGTCGAAAAAAATGACGAAATTGCCCCCGACGCGATTTTTATTTCAGATCAACTTCTGCCAAATTTCAGTTAATTCCGACACAGTCGAGAAAAATGACGAAATTTCCCCCGGCGCGATTTTTGTTCCCGATAAACCTGTCAAATTTGAGCCCATTCCGACACAGTCGAGAAAAAATGACGAAATTAACGCCGGCGGGATTTTTATTTCCGATCAAACTGCCAAATTTCAGCCAATTCCGACACAGTCGCGAAAAATGACGAAATTGCCCTCGGCGCGATTTTTATTTCCGATCAAACTGCCAAATTTCAGCCAATTCCGACACAGTCGCGAAAAATGACGAAATTGCCCCAGCGCGATTTTGGTTTCCGATCAACCTGTCAAATTTCAGCCCATTCCGACATCGTCGCGAAAAATGACGAAATTGCCTCCGGTGCGGTTTTTGTTTCCGATCAACAAGTTAAATTTCAGTCAATTTCGACACAGTCGCAAAAAATGACGAAACTGCCTCGGCGCGATTTTTGTTCCCGATAAACCTGTCAAATTTGAGCCCATTCCGACACAGTGGAGAAAAATGACGAAATTACCCTCGGCGCGATTTTTATTTCCGATCAAACCGCCAAATTTCAGCCAATTCCGACACAGTCGAGAAAAATGACGA
Source organism: Olea europaea var. sylvestris (assembly GCF_002742605.1). NCBI lineage: Eukaryota > Viridiplantae > Streptophyta > Magnoliopsida > Lamiales > Oleaceae > Olea > Olea europaea. The sequence goes on from NW_019267538.1 coordinate 5,422, forward strand.
AATTGCCCCCGGCGCGATTTTTGTTTCCGATCAACAAGTCAAATTTTAGCCAATTCCGACACAGTCGCGAAAAATGACGATATTACACCCGGCGCGGTTTTTGTTCTTGACAAACCTGTCAAATTTGAGCCCATTCCGACACGGTCGAGAAAAATGACGAAATTGCCCCCGGCGCGGTTTTTGTTCCCGATAAACCTGTCAAATTTGAGCCCATT
>NW_019267539.1:0-5636 GCF_002742605.1 Olea europaea var. sylvestris
ATTATGGAAAAAACTGAAACGAATATTTCTTAAATACGCCACACAATCATACATAAATCAGCGCATCAATCAATGTAAAAGGATAGTCGACTACAAAGCCACATTATACCCTATTAATCAACCAAATGCAGCTGCAAGTGAAAAACAACAATATTGAATCCGACAACAAAATAACAGTCACCAATCTAATGCTTTGTGTGTGTGTGTTTTGAGATAGAGTGGTGAAACAATACCCATCCCCCCAAGAGCAGAAAGTTCAACCTCGTTGTACTGCTGCATATATCTCTGCGCACATAATTTACAGTACACCAATTTCAAGTCAAATCAATCAAAACTCAGATTTACACATGCGCGCGCGTTCATACAAATATTCATACATGTATAGCAAAAAGATAGAGATTTCTTTATTTTTTTTAAAAACAAGGAAGAAATTAAAACAGAATAATGATACAATTATATTATACAATCAATAATTATCTTGGCGAGGCCAACGTAAAAGAAGAGGGGCCTTTTAGTGTTGGAGACCTGGATTCGGTTCTTCTTGTGAGAATCTCCATTGATATTAATGTTGTTCACTCCATCTGTGATTTCCTCCATTGATTTACAAAGTTCTATTACTGATCACTGTTATGTGTTGTCATACTTGGCCAGCCTACATGGGCCTATGACCCACTCAATTCGAACCATGTGGCACTCTAGCCGAAGTGGGCTGAATGGCCGAGGCCCTTCATGCTGAAGCCTATGAAACTTGCCGAGCCTCATATGCCAAAGCTTGTGAAGACAACCGAAGCCCTAATGCGGAAGTGTTATGTGAGTGGCAGAAGCCTTGAATCCGAAGCCGAAGCAGAAGCCTCCGAACCATGAAGGGACGTCTTCCATGGTCACCTCTCCCAAGAGATCTTCTGCATAAAGATCTTGTTTGAATGATTGATGGAACGTTTATCATGAGTGCATATGTCAAGTCTTATCACCAACAGGGGAATTCTGCATAAGCAATAAATACGCAGCAAGCTAGTAAGTCAAGGATGATACCTAGGATTGGATGTTTAAATTAAGAAGATGAGGCCACGTACCACCTCATCTAAGGGCTGCCATTTCACATGCAACACTATAAATACTTCCCTTGTATAACATTGAAGGACTAATGCAAGAATCAATACAAGAAACCACACTTTACTCTCTCTTTCATATTATCTTGCAACACAACACGAGTTCCACATATTTACATGCACATTCATGAGCATCGATTGGTAATTATTGTACAATCGGATTATAAAACATCCTGCCGGATTCCGAACGTTCTCGTCCGGCGTCGTTGAGCTACTCCCACGCCCTTGATTCGTTCGTTCTAGACCGTCCACGTACCTTAGCGTGTAGGACCTTCGCTCACGTGTGCACCAGTGGGTCCGACATCTGTTGGCAAAACTTTTTGGGGTCAACAGATTGGCGCCGTCTGTGGGAATCCATACCATAACCACGAACAACATTGTGGTGAAAGCTTATTGAAGAACATTTGGGCACCCCCTTAAAAAAGGATTTGTTCTTGAAAAAAAACAAGAGGAAGCCCCACAACTTAGCAAAATCTGAAGTCAGACGAAAATAAAATGAGTTCAAATGAAAACGCATCCCCCAGGAGGGTAAGAGAAAATGAAAATGTGCCTCCTCCACTCGTTGCCCCAGCAGTTTGGCAAAGACTCCACCACCACCAAAGAAGAGTTGGAATGCGGGCGATGGCACGGCTGTCAAGAAAAATGGCTGCCATGGCAGCCAATATGAGGGATATTGCTAGTCAAAACTTGGCTATGAGGGAGCTTATGGCCCAAATGCAGGCCAGGGAGGCTTTCCCATTCCTCTATATGCCCCTCAAAGGCACTACCAGTAGAAAGATGAAGCTCGAAGTCATAGATCTACCTCGCCAGACTATAGCTGAGGTGGAAGCCCATTCGAAAGGAAAGTGGAAGTTGATGTTTCTTCCAATTACGCTTCTGGCCGACACACCAAGGTCCCACTGAACATTGATAGCTTCCCACCTCCATATGAGTAAGAGCAAAGACATAGGAGGGCAGACAGTGTATTTGATAGAATTAGCCCCGCTGAACCGAGGCTTAGGTAACAGCAGGCTCACCGGCCTTGGATAGGGCTACCGCCTCCACCTCCAATGCCCCAGCAGTCGGAAGAAAGGCATGAAAATGCCCCCCCTCCCCGCGATGCTGCTCCGCCTAGAAATAGGTGTCAGAGGATGGAGGAAGAGGCTAGGAATCATCCCGGAACCTCTCACCAACAACCACGGCATAACGTCGATGAATACGATTCAGATGAGCAGCAGAGGTCCTGTGACTTGGACGATGACAATTTGCCATTCTCAAGGGAACTAAGGAGTGCCCAGGTTCCAAGTGACTATGTAATGCCAAAGATACCAAAGTATGATGGAAGAGGAGACCCAGAGAAGCACCTGAATGCTTATAAAACTCACATGAGCCTAAGGGGGCCCACCCCAGCTGTGAAGTGCAGAGCTTTCCATTTGACACTTAGTGGAGCGGCTGAAATTTGGTATAGCAGGTTACCGCCTGAGAGCATAAGAAGTTGGCCCGAGTTCAAGACAACATTCTTGAAGAGGTTCACGGTAAGCAAAGAAGAAGAGGCACCCATCCAACTTCTCCAAGACATGAGACAAGCATTGGGAAGTCCCTAAAGAGCTTCCTATCACGCTTCACTAATGAGATGACGTATTGTGTGCAAGTCACCGACAGTGAAGCACTATCCGCATTGAGGGAAGGCCTGAACATGAATACCTTATTCTAGAGGGACGTGCAAAATCAAGATCCCGCCACCTATGATACCCCACCCGAGATGATGAGGCGGAAAATCATCAATGAAAAATTAATTGAGCATAGGAATAGGGCAAGTAGAGGCCTCCCACCTCCTCAAAGGCAGCACGCTAGAGGGCCGACCTCCCACCTGATGGACTACCAAATGAACCAGGTTGGAAATGAGAGTTCTGGCCAAGCACTTGCCACCACCACTTTGAACGTGGTTCCTACCTTGACGTATGAGGATATCAACCCAATAACTAACACCCAGCAGATGGAAACCCCCCAAGGATCCCGTAGGGGGAGAGGTCGAGGTCGGGGTTCGGGACCTAAAAATAGGTCAAATCAGAACCCACCAAGATACTGTGTACACGACAGGTCCTATGGGCACGACACAGCGGATTGTCGAGACTTTGCGCATCGCTCCCGGTTGGAACCCCCTAGGGACAGAAATGAATCGCCCAAGAAAAATAGACCCCCGCCCAAGCATGACAACCGACATGGGCATGAGAAGGCTGCTCCTCGTAAAAAGGGATGTTTCCTCACGACGAAGGGAGCGTGATTCGAAGAGGCCCATGAAAGGGCACAGGTATCGAAGAAATCGACAAGCCCAGAATGAGGCCCCTATCCACGAGGTGGATACCATATTTGGAGGCCCGTATGTTGGCTGTGAAACACGAAATGCCAAAAGAAATTATGCCCGGAAGGCTAAACACCCCTTTGGCAAGCTACACTGTGGACAAGAGCTCCCGGAGGAACCAAGTCCCACCCATTGTCTTCACCCAGGAGGACGTCGAAGGAGTTCACTACCCCCACTGCGATGCACTTATTGTGAGAGCCATCATAGCCCGAAATGGACTTAAGCGAATGTTAGTTGACAACGGTAGCTCTGTCAACATTCTGTTCGGATCCACCTTTGACAAGATGATATTGGATCATCAGTTGACACCCACCACAACTCCTCTGTACGGATTCACCGGAGATAGCATCACTCCAAGGGAAAAGATAACACTTGCAGTGGAGATGGGAGAGTCTCCCCAGACTACGATGAACTTCATGGAGTTCCTCATTGTGGACAGTCGATCGGCCTACCATGAAGTATTAGGTAGGCCAGCCTTAAAAGAATTGGGAGTAGTCACCTCCGTCCACCACCTATGCATAAAATTTTCGACGGAAAATGGGGTGGCAACGGTGAGAGGTGACCAAAGAGGATCGAGAGAGTGTTATCTAAGCTCCATAAAAAAGGTAGAGCCCCGGGATGTCCATGTAGTCATAGCCGATATAGTCATGGATGACGTCCCAGGTGATGCTCCCATCGAACCAGAAGATATCGATATGATTGATGCACCACCCAATCTGGAGATGTCGGTCATTGATGAGATCGATCCCCGCATAATTGAACACGGCCTCAAGCATCCCCGGTTGAGGAACTTGAGAGCTTCTTGGTAGATCCTGGAGACCCATCCAAAGTGCTGAAAGTAGCCAAGGGCTTATCCAACATTCTGAAGAAAAAGATTAAGGATTTCCTAAGTAAGAACCTTGATGTCTTTGCTTGGAGGCATGAGGACATGGTAGGCATAGACTCTAAGGTCAGTTGTCATCACCTGAAAATCGACCCTAAGGTTGCCCAGCACAGACAAAAAAAGAGAGCCCTCAATCCTAAAAGTACGATGCTCTGAAGGAAGAGGTTCAGAAGCTCATCCAAAACGGTTTTATTAGGGAGGCCACCTATCTGAGATGGGTCTCCAACCCAGTCTTAGTAAAGAAACACAACGGCAAGTGGAGGGTGTGCATCGATTTCACCAACCTCAACAGAGCTTGCCCGAAAGACAGTTTTCCTCTCACAAGGATTGACCAACTAGTAGACTCCACGGCTGGGAACGAGTTGTTGAGCTTTATGGACTCATACTTCGGCTACAACCAAAAACTTGGACAGATTTACAAAATTGACCCAGGACCTTGCCAACTGTGATGAGAAATTATCAGGAGATCAGCTGGCTGCGGTCTTGTTAAACTCCATTAGTGATAGACATAGAGACCTAAAGAATGCCTTAGACTATGGAAGCGATGAGCTTACAACAGATATCATTATAAATGCCTTAAGAAATAGGGTTTTTGAATTAAAATCAGATTCTACTGACCATCGAAGTGGAGAAAATATTTTGTTAAAAGGAAAAAATATTGGTACAAAATTTCAAAATGACCCTAAGAAAAGGAACAATGACAAAATGAAATCTAAAACTAAGGCAAATGGAAAGAAATGTTTTTATTGTAGTAAGTTGGGTCACTTTGCAAATGATTGTTACAAAAAGCAAAATGATTTGAAAGGAAAGAAGCTAAGTGAAGGTAATGCTGTTATGTCCTATGATAAGAAACAAATTGATAATGGTCTGGCTCTTGTAAATGTTGAAAGGAACGTGAATCAAGAATGGATTTTTGATTCAGGTTGCTCTTTCTACATGTGCCCTAATAAAAACTATTTTTTGAATTTTGAACAAACAAAAGGAGGCCAAGGTATTATGGGAAACAACATGACCTACAAAGTTAAAGTATTGGAACAATAAAATTGCTTTTGGAAAATGGTAGAATTTTATTATTAAAAGATGTCAGATTTGTTCTTGAATTAAAAAGAAACCTTGTGTCTCTAGGAATGTTGGATGACATGGAGTTTGACATAAAATTGGGTCAAGGACACATAAAAATCTTTAGGAGTAGTGATTTGATCACTTCTATCCCAAAGAGACATGGTTTATACTTTCTAAATGCAAAACCTTTATTGGGTCTTTCAGCAGCGGTTATAGATGATGAATTTAATCTTGCAAAATT
>NW_019267540.1:0-5635 GCF_002742605.1 Olea europaea var. sylvestris
TATTTAACAAAATCCTATGCCCACAAAAAAATAATAAATTCTCCCAATTGAAATATATTTCATTAACATCCCACACAGCCTCGGAGTAATTAATATATTATTTGTATAATATGTTATAAGAATAAAATCATCAATCATAGATCGTGCATGTTGGAAACGTAATTTGCAATTATTATCTAGATTCATGAATTATAATTATACATGCATTTGTCCATTAATGTACTAGAGGAGGAGAAACGTATCTATTCAATGTTGGTTCATGAGTTAGGCTAAATACATGTTAAATCTTATCTATAAATACCCATGTAACTCAAGCCATTAAAAGTATCGAAGTCACAAAAATTTACAATATAATATCTTCTCTTCTACAATTAAAAAAAAGGGCAGCAGCACTATATTACGTATAATTACGAGCATTCAATATTCCTTCTTTTTCATTCGGTTTTTAATCAAATTTATTTCCCCTCTCCAAAGCATGGCAGCAAATCATGTTTCTACATCCATGTTTTCCTATACTCCTAACCAAGTTCCCATATTTGAAGGAGAGCATTTTGATTATTGGAGTAGTCAAATGGAGACACTCTTCATTTCGCAAGATTTGTGGGAAGTTATTGAAGATGGATTTCCGGAACCTGATGATAATGAAGAAGAAGAAGAAGAATGGACGGAGGCTCAACAAAAGGATTACAAGAAAAATTTACGGAGAGATGCAAGTGCTCTTAGATTTATACAACAAAGATTAAGCAAGACCATATATCCTCGAATTCACGGTGTCAAAAGAGCCAAGCAAGCTTGGAATATCTTAAATGAGGGATTTCATGGCAATGATAAGGTGACATCTCTAAAGCTTCAATCTCTTTGGAGGGAGTTCGACAATTTATCATAAAAGGATAATGAAGTTATGCAATTCTATCTAACTCGAGTCTCCGAAATAGTAAATCAAATCAGAAGCCTTGGCGACACAATTGAAGAAAAAAAAAGTTGTTCAAAAGGTCCTTCGAAGCCTTCCCGTGAAATATGATTATATTGTCACCGCTATTGAAGAATCAAAAGATTTGTCTAAATATACGTTTAAAGATTTGATGAGTTCCCTGCAAGTACATGAAGAAAGAATTGGCAGGTTCTCAAATCAGCCACTTGAGCAAGCATTTGAGTCCAAAATGAAATTTTATAATTCTAAACAGCGGCAAGAAGGCAGAGGAGTATCTTCCCAAGGAAGAGGAGGTTCTTTCCGAGGAAGAGGAGTATCATCACGAGGACGAGGAGGATCATTTCGAGGAAGAGGAGAAAGAAGAGCACAAGGCAACCAATCAAAAAACTATGACGGAAATCCAAATCGTTAAGCTGGAAATGCAAATATTTTTTGCAAAATTTGCAGAAAATCAAATCATGAAACAAATGATTGCTTCTACAAATGCAAGAGATGCAGAAATCCTAACCACTCTCAAAGAGATTGTTATTACCAGAACAAAGATGAGAAGGATGAAGCAAACTTTTCCAAAGATGAAGATGAACAGGTTTTCTCTTGTATGACGGCTCAACAACAATAAAAAAATGTATGGTACCTAGACAGCGGCTGCAGTAGTCACATGACTGGAAATAAAAAAAATTTCATTGATCTTGATGAGAATTTCAATTCAGAAGTGAAGCTTGGTGATGGAAAGTTATATCGCACTGAAGGAAAGGGAACTATCGCTGTTCAAACTAAAGGAGGTAACAAAAAGCTCATTGGTGATGTTCTTTATGTGCCTAATTTGACTGGTAACCTCCTTAGTGTTGGACAACTGCTACGCGAAGGATATTCTATTTTTTTTTTTTATGATGAAAAATGTAGAATATTTGACAAGAAAAGCAATTCCACCATCGCCACAGTTCCTATGAGCTCGAATAAGGTGTTTCCCGTGAATATGCCTCTTCAAGAAAAAGTTGACTTTATTAAGATGGACCCCAAATCTTAACATGATATCAGAGCCCATTAAACTCCAACGAGTGATTCAATTCATTTAAGTCTCTAAAAATGAGCATACGGATTTGAAGATTGGTCTGCTCAAACGAGCCACCATCTTGCGGGAGCATGTTAAGGGAATATAATCCCACATCAGTAAAATACCAAAATAATGACCAATATATAAAGGATTGAGACACTCCTCTTAATAAGGTTGACCTTATTACGATAGACCCCAAATCTCAACAGTGCATTGGTGTTTTTCCCTTATTACACAGCATTAATAATTTTGGATTCTTCTTTTTTCTTCGAGGCCTTTATTGTTGAAGTTTCTCTCGTTGTAACATTCTGAATTTCTTTATATCAATCATTCCACAGAATGACTTTTTCTACCCTAGCAAATCTATTCTGATGCATTCTCTATTGGATAAAAAATCTTGTTCTGAAGAGTATTGTCACAAGGATAAGGACAATTGACCTTATGGAACGAATTTGTGGTGTAGAACAAGCCCCTAACTGCTTTAGCAATTGTTTGCATAACAAAATTTCAGTGTGAAACGTAATTTTGCAGACAAGGGGCAATAAGAAAGAATCATTTAAAAAAGAATTTATAAGAAATTATAATCTAGTTGTTTTAGGTCTCGACTCAATCTAGCAATAAATATTAAAGATTTGCAGAACAACCCCAAATGCTATTGTATATTGTCAAATTGGTGAAAATTAGCGTTTTTATTGAAAATCCTCGCACAAATTTCCAGCATTTTTTATTGCCAGTGAACATAGAGGAGTTGATACAGTAGCCTCTTGATGTCAAGGCTGAAACCAAAAAATCACACCATATATGAAACAACATCCTTATTAATGCGAGCAAAACACCAGCATTATAACGACCCAAAATTTTTAATAAAATTTAAGTCGCCACCAAATTCATTTATACATTGTTCAATATAAGGTCATTTATTGTTTTCATAAAATTGATGAAACAACAATGGATTCTACAAATGTTAAACTTACATGCATGGTCTTTTAATAATTTATATCATACCATATATTAATTCCAACGAAAATTCAAAAGCACAACTTAAAATTTAAAGGAACGTGAAAACTAGTTAAATTACTAGAAAGTAGACAACTACGGTTTACTGAACATGTTCGAGAATTTAATTAAACATAAATGTCTATTGCTACCAAATTAAAAGAAACAGATTACGTGCTTAAATTCTGGATTTTTGTCCCATGAAACGAGGTACAACCACACCATCAAACCCTGAGCTCCGACACGACTCGCACTAACCTGTAAGGTAGGGAAAAATGGGTGAGTATGGGAACATTCAATAGGATACAAATATTAGCACCATCCCTAATAATATTTATCATTCATACATCAAAATAAATCATACCGTCACATCATATCTTTATAACCGATAATAGCTCATATCATGTCATGATGGCCACACACACACATTAACCTTCAAATGTGTTTCAACCAATGAAGAATATTGAGATAAGAAGAATGTACTATAAATGCTTCTGCAAAGTCTTTTCTTGTTTATATATATATATATATAATATCATTAACAAAATATTTATCAATATGAAATAACAAAAATTAAACAAGACAAACCAAAAGTTGTATCCTACCTTAACCTTCAAAGGTGTTTCAACCAATGAAGAATATTGAGATAAGAAGAATGTATAAATGCTTCTGCAAAGTCTTTTCTTGTTTGAGTGCACTAAAAATATAGTAATAATGAATAATGAATATATGATGGGAGAAGTTATAATGAATATAAAGTGAGTGATGAGAGAAAACAATAAGGGACTTAAGTTAGTTTTTCCTATCATTTGAGTAAGTGGGAATCATGGCAAGGAGGTATGTGTACGTTTCTTATAGGTGGTTAGATTTGTGAGTGAAGGGGAGAGAGAAACTTAAAGGAAAAGCAAAAAGTGTGAAGATATTCATTATACATATATAACTATACGAAAATGATCTCCTAAGTACCCGTGCTTAGCTTATGTTAAGCACCGGCACTTATTCACCAATTAAATAATGTGTTATGTCATCGGTGCTTAGGAGATTATTCATGTATAATTATATATACCTCTCTCTCTCTCTCTCTCTCTCTCTCTCTATATATATATATATATAACCCCCTTTTCTTATTATTATTATTATAAAAGTCAATTATCACTACACGTGACACCCCTAAACTCTAAATGCATTAATTTAACTAAACTAAAAATAATTTTAGCACCATATCTTTTGACATCGATAACATAGGCTCCACTAATCCAAACTAACTTTTCCTCAGGTCTAATATGCATGATTAATTACGACCTACCGAATGAGCCTAATTTTCATATATTTATTATTGCTCCGTCAAAATCTAAATTTTAACCCAAATGAAATTGAAGTTTTCTATCTATCATTTTAGTCCCTAGCTTTTCAAAATATTAAAATATAATGAAAATTTAATTCTATTCAATGAAAATTTTGGGACATTACAATCTCCACTCCTTCAAATATTTTCGTTCTTGAAAATTTACTTCAACTAATCGAAGAGTTCTGGGTACTCTATTCTAAACTCCTCTCCCTTCTCTCAAGTTGACTCACCAAGTCCATGATTGCGTCATTGGACATTGACAAAAAGAACTTTTCTGTTTCCGAGTTGATGTAACTTTCTATCCAAAATCATCCTCGGGATTTCATTATATGATAAATCTTTTTGTACCTCCAATGTTTGATAACTCACCACATGATTGGGATTATGAACATATTTTCTAAGAATCAAAACATGGAATACGTTATGTACTGCTGCAAGTTCATGTGGTAAGGCAACTCGGTAAGTCACAGTACCAATCCTTTCAAGAATTTTGAAAAGTCCAAGAAATCACGGTCTCAGCTTCCCATTCTTACCAAATCTCAATACACCCTTCATGGATGCTACTTTAAGAAAAACATTGTGGTCCACACCTAATTCTAAATCCTTTCTTCTACCATCAGCATAATTTTTTTGTCGATCTTGTGCTATTTTTATTCTGGCTCTAATATTGTCAATTGCCTCAACTGTTCATTCAATTATTTCTAGACCCAAAATTATATTCTCTTCGACCTTGTCCCAATGGATAGGGGATCGATACTTCCTACCATAAAGAGCTTCATATGGGGCCATGCCTATAGTTGCCTAAAACTATTGTTGTAAGCAAACTTCACTAAAGACAGGTTTCTCTCCGAAATGCCGCCAAGATCCAAAACACACGCCCTCAACTTATCTTCCATAGTTTGGATGGTTCTTTTTGATTGTCCATCCGTATGAGGATGATAAGTAGTACTGAACTTTAGTTTCATCTCCATGGCTTCCTACAAACTTTTTCAAAATTTAGATGTGAACCTTTAGTCTCTATTTGAAACAATGGTGACTGGAACTCCATGCAACCTAACTATCTCTTAGATGTATAACTGTGCAAGTTGTTCCATGTTGAAATTTATTTTGATTGGCAGAAAATAGGCTGACTTCATCAGAGGATCAACCACTGCCTATATAGCATTGTGACCTTTTGCTAACCTCGAGAGGCCTACCACAAAGTCCATAGTTTTGTGTTTCCATTTCTATTCTGGAATATCTAATGGTTTTAGCAGTCTTGAAGGCCTTTGATTTTCTACCTTGACCTATTGAAAAACAATACATT
>NW_019267541.1:0-5634 GCF_002742605.1 Olea europaea var. sylvestris
CCTGGCGTGATTTTTGTTCCTGATCAACCTGTCAAATTTGAGCCCATTCTGACTCCATCGTGAAAAATGACGAAATTTCCCCTAGATCGATTTTTGTTTCCGATCAACCTGTCAAATTTGAGCCCATTCCGATTCTGTCTCGAAAAATGACGAAATTGCCCCAGGCGCGATTTTTCTTCCCGATCAACCTGTCAAATTTGAGCCCATTCCGACACTTTCACGAAAAAAGACGAAATTGCCCCTGGCGCGACTTTTGATCCCGATCAACCTGTCAAATTTTAGCCCATTCCAGCTCCATCGTGAAAAATGACGAAATTGCCCCTGGCACGATTTTTGATCCCGATCAACCTGTCAAATTTGAGCCCATTATGAATCCTTCGCGAAAAATGACGAAATTGCCCTGGCGCGATTTTTATTTCCGATCAACCTATCAAATTTTAGCCCATTCCAACATCGTCGCGAAAAATGACGGAATTGCCCCCGGATAAATTTTTGTTTCCGATCAACCTATCAAATTTGAGCCCATTCCGACACCGTCGAGAAAAATGACGAAATAGCCCTTGGCACGATTTTTGTTCCCGATCAACCTGTCAAATTTGAGTCCATTCCGACTCCATCGGGAAAAATGATGAAATTCCCCCTGGATCGATTTTTGTTTCCGATCAACCTGTCAAATTTGAGCCCATTCCGACTCGTTCGCGAAAAATGACGAAATTGCCCCCGGCGAGATTTTTGTTCCCGGTCAACTTGTCAAATTTGGGCCCATTCCGACTCTGTCGTGAAAAATGACGAAATTGCCCCGAGCACGATTTTTGTTCCCGATCAACTTGTCAGATTTAAGCCCATTCCGACTCCGTCGTGAAAAATGACGAAATTCCCCCCGGATAAATTTTTTTTTCCGATCTACATGTCAAATTTGAGCCCATTCCGACACCGTCGCGAAAAATGACGACATTACCCCGGGCTCGATTTTTGTTCCTGATCAACCTGTCAAATTTGAGCCCATTCCGACTCCATCGTGAAAAATAAGGAAATTCCCCCTGGATCATTTTTGTTTCCGATCAACCTGTCAAATTTGTGCCCATTCCGACACCGTCGCGAAAAATGACGAAATTGCCCAAGGCGCGATTTTTCTTCCCGATCAACCTGTCAAATTTAAGCCCATTCCAACACCGTCGCGAAAAATGATGAAATTGCCCCTGGCGAGATTTTCGATCCCGATCAACCTGTCAAATTTGAGCCCATTCCGGCTCCGTCGTGAAAAATGACGAAATTGCCCCTGGCGCGATTCTTGATCCCGATCAACCTGTCAAATTTGAGCCCATTATGTCTCCGTCGCGAAAAATGACGAAATTGCCCTGGCGCGATTTTTATTTCCGATCAACCTATCAAATTTTACCCCATTCCAACACCGTCGCGAAAAATGACCAAATTGCCCTAGGATAAATTTTTGTTTCTGATCAACCTATCAAATTTGAGGCTATTCCGACACCGTCGCGAAAAATGACGAAGTTGCCCCTGGCGCGATTTTTGTTCCCGATCAACCTGTCAAATTTGAGCCCATTCCGACTCCGTCACGAAAAATAACGAAATTTCCCCTGGATCGATTTTTGTTTCCGATCATCCTGTCAAATTTGAGCCCATTCCGACTCGATCGCGAAAAATGACGAAATTGCCCCCGGCGAGATTTTTGTTCCCAGTCAACCTGTCAAATTTGAGCCCATTCCGACTCCGTCGCGAAAAATGACGAAATTTCCCCTGGCACGATTTTTGTTCCCGACCAACCTGTCAAATTTATGCCCATTCCGACTCCGTCGCGAAAAATGAGGAAATTCCCCCCGGATAAATTTTTGTTTCCAATCAACCTGTCAAATTTGAGCCCATTCCGACACCGTCGCGAAAAATGACGACATTACCCCTGGCTCGATTTTTGTTCCCGATCAACCTGTCAAATTTGAGCCCTTCCGACTCCATCGTGAAAAATGACGAAATTCCCCCTGGATCGATTTTTGTTTCCGATCAACTGGTAAAATTTGAGCCCATTCCGACACCATCGCGAAAAATAACATAATTGCCCCCGGCGAGATTTTTGGTCCCGGTCAACCTGTCAAATTTGGGCCCATTCCGACTCCGTCGCAAAAAATGATGAAATTACCCCCGGCACGATTTTTGTTCCCGATCAACCTGTCAAATTTAAGCCCATTCCAACTCCGTCGCGAAAAATGACGAAATTCTCCCCGGATAAATTTTTTTTCCGATCAACATGTCAAATTTGAGACCATTCCGACACCGTCGAGAAAAATGACGACATTACCCCTGGCGCGACTTTTGTTCCCGATCAACCTGTCAAATTTGAGCCCATTCCGACTCTATCGTGAAAAATGACGAAATTTCCCCTGGATCGATTTTTGTTTCTGATCAACCTGTCAAATTTGAGGCTATTCCGACACCGTCGCGAAAAATGACGAAGTTGCCCCTGGCGCGATTTTTTTTCCCGATCAACCTGTTAAATTTGAGCCCATTCCGACTCCGTCGCGAAAAATAACGAAATTTCCCCTAGATCGATTTTTGTTTCCGATCAACCTGTCAAATTTGAGCCCATTCCGACTCGATCGCGAAAAATGACGAAATTGCCCCCGGCGAGATTTTTGTTCCCAGTCAACCTGTCAAATATGAGCCCATTCCGACTCCGTCGCGAAAAATGACGAAATTTCCCCTGGCACGATTTTTGTTCCCGACCAACCTGTCAAATTTATGCCCATTCCGACTCCGTCGCGAAAAATGACGAAATTGCCCCCGGATAAATTTTTGTTTCCGATCAACCTATCAAATTTGAGCCCATTCCGACACCGTCGAGAAAAATGACGAAATAGCCCCTGGCGCGATTTTTGTTCCCAATCAACCTGTCAAATTTGAGTCCATTCCGACTCCATCGTGAAAAATGATGAAATTCCCCCTGGATCGATTTTTGTTTCCGATCAACCTGTAAAATTTGAGCCAATTCCGACTCGTTCGCGAAAAATGACGAAATTGCCACCGGCGAGATTTTTGTTCCCGGTCAACCTGTCAAATTTGGGCCCATTCCGACTCCGCCGCAAAAAATGACGAAATTGCCCCCGGCACGATTTTTGTTCCCGATCAACTTGTCAAATTTAAGCCCATTCCGACTCCGTCGTGAAAAATGACGAAATTTCCCCCGGATAAATTTTTTTTTCCGATCAACGTGTCAAATTTGAGCCCATTCCGACATCGTCGCGAAAAATGACGACATTACCCCGGGCACGATTTTTGTTCCTGATCAACCTGTCAAATTTGAGCCCATTCCGACTCCATCGTGAAAAATGACGAAATTCCCCCTGGATCGATTTTTGCTTCCGATCAACCTGTCAAATTTGTGCCCATTCCGACACCATCGCGAAAAAAGACGAGATTGCCCAAGGCGCGATTTTTCTTCACGATCAACCTGTCAAATTTAACCCCATTCCAACACCGTCGCGAAAAATGATGAAATTGCCCCTGGCGCAATTTTCGATCCCGATCAACCTGTCAAATTTGAGCCCATTCCGGCTCCGTCGTGAAAAATGACGAAATTACCCCTGGCGCGATTTTTGATCCCGATCAACCTGTCAAATTTGAGCCCATTATGACTCCATCGCGAAAAATGACGAAATTGCCCTGGCGCGATTTTTATTTCCGATCAACCTATCGAATTTTAGCCCATTCCAACACCGTCGCGAAAAATGACGAAATTGCCCCCGGATAAATTTTTGTTTCCGATCAACCTATCAAATTTGAGGCTATTCCGACACCGTCGCGAAAAATGACGAAGTTGCCCCTGGCGCGATTTTTGTTCCCGATCAACCTGTCAAATTTGAGCCCATTCCGACTCCGTCGCGAAAAATAACGAAATTTCCCCTGGATCGATTTTTGTTTCCGATCAACCTGTCAAATTTGGGCCCATTCCGACTCCGTCGCGAAAAATGATGAAATTGCCCCCGGCACGATTTTTGTTCTCGATCAACCTGTCAAATTTAAGCCCATTCCGACGACGTCGCGAAAAATGACGAAATTCTCCCCGGATAAATTTTTTTTCCGATCAACATGTCAAATTTGAGCCCATTCCGACACCGTCGCGAAAAATGACGACATTACCCCTTGCGCGACTTTTGTTCCTGATCAACCTGTCAAATTTGAGCCCATTCCGATTCCATCGTGAAAAATGACGAAATTCCACCTGGATCGATTTTTGTTTCCGATCAACCTGTCAAATTTGAGCCCATTCCGAAATCGTCGCGAAAAATGACGAAATTGCCCCAGGCGCGATTTTTCTTCCCGATCAACCTGTCAAATTTGAGCCCATTCCGACACCTTCGCGAAAACTGACGAAATTGCCCCTGGCGCGATTTTTGACCCCGATCAACCTGTCAAATTTGAACCCATTCCGGCTCCGTCGTGAAAAATGACGAAATTGCCCCTGGCGCAATTTTTGATCCCGATCAACCTGTCAAATTTGAGCCCATTATGACTCCGTCGCGAAAAATGACGAAATTGCCCTAGCGCGATTTTTGTTTCCGATCAACCTGTCAAATTTGAGCCCATTCCGACTCGGTCGCGAAAAATGACGAAATTGCCCCGACGAGATTTTTGTTCCCGGTCAACCTGTCAAATTTGGGCACATTTCGACTCCGTCGCGAAAAATGATGAAATTACCCCCGGCGCGATTTTTGTTCCCGATCAACCTGTCAAATTTAAGCCCATCCCGACTCCGTCGCGAAAAATGACAAAATTCCCCACGGATAAATTTTTTTTTCCGATCAACATGTCAAATTTGAGCCCATTTCGACTCCGTCGCGAAAAATGAGGAAATTCCCCCCGGATAAATTTTTGTTTCCAATGAACCTGTCAAATTTGAGCCCATTCCGACACCGTCGCGAAAAATGACGACATTATCCCTGGCGCGATTTTTGTTCCCGATCAACCTGTCAAATTTTAGCCCATTCCGACACCGTCGTGAAAAATGACGAAATTGCCCCAGGCATGATTTTTCTTACCGATCAACCTGTCAAATTTGAGCCCATTCCGACACCGTCGCGAAAAATGACGAAATAGCCCCTGACGCGATTTTTGATCCCAATCAACCTGTCAAATTTGAGCCCATTCTGGCTCCGTCGTGAAAAATGACGAAATTGCCCCTGGCGCGATTTTTGATCCCGATGAACCTATCAAATTTAAGCCCATTCCGACTCCGTCGCGAAAAATGAGGAAATTCCCCCCGGATAAATTTTTGTTTCCAATGAACCTGTCAAATTTGAGCCCATTCCGTCGCCGTCGTGAAAAATGACGACATTACCCCTGGCGCGATTTTTGTTCCCGATCAACCTGTCAAATTTGAGCCCATTCCGACTCCATCGTTAAAAATGACGAAATTCCCCCTGGATCGATTTTTGTTTCCGATCAACCTGTAAAATTTGAGCCCATTCCGACACCGTCGCGAAAAATAACGAAATTGCCCCCGGCGAGATTTTTGTTCCCGGTCAACCTGTCAAATTTAGACCCATTCCGACTCCGTCGCGAAAAATGATGAAATTGCCCCCGGCACGATTTTTGTTCCCGATCAACCTATCAAATTTAAGC
>NW_019267542.1:0-5634 GCF_002742605.1 Olea europaea var. sylvestris
ATGGACACCGTGTGCAAAAGTTACGCTCAATTCTTCGTACGCCACCAATCCAAGCGTTCCAAATGTGTAAGTGCTCATTCTTTAAAAAAATGGTTGGAATCCCTCTTACGTCACGATGAAATTGTGAGTTAAATCTAAAACGGTCGCTACACTTCCGAAAAGGACTTACGGGCCCAAAACGGTCACCGTGAGCCAAAGTTACGCTCAATTCTTCGTACGCCGACAATCCAGGCGTTCCAAATATGCAAGTGCTCATTCTTTTGAAAAATGGCCAAAATCCCTCGTACGTCACGACGAAGTGGTGAGTTCAATCCAAAACGGTTGCTACGTTTCAGAAAACTACTTATGGTCCCAAAATGGACACCGTGTGCAAAAGTTACGCTCAATTCTTTGTACGCCACCAATCCAAGCGTTCCAAATATGTAAGTGCTCATTCTTTCGAAAAATGGCCGAAATCCCTCTTACGTCACGATGAAATTGTGAGTTAAATCCAAAACGGTCGCTACACTTCCGAAAAGGTCTTACGGGCCCAAAACAGACACCGTGTGCAAAAGTTACGCTCAATTCATCGTACGCCGACAATCCAAGCGTTCCAAATATGCAAGTGCTCATTCTTTCGAAAAATGGCCGAAATCCCTCATACGTCAAGACGAAGTGGTGAGTTCAATCCAAAACGGTCGCTACATTTCCAAAAAGTAGTTACGGGCCCAAAACGGACATCGTGTGCAAAAGTTATGCTCAATTCTTCGTACTCCGACAATCCAAGCGTTCCAAATATGCAAGTGCTCACACTTTCGAAAAATGGCCGAAATCCCTCATACGTACGACGAAGTGGTGAGTTCAATCCAAAACGGTCGCTACATTTCCAAAAAGTACTTACGGGCCCAAAACGGACACCGTGTGCAAAAGTTACGCTCAATTCTTCGTACGCCGATAATCCAAACGTTCGAAATATGCAAGTGCTCACACTTTTAAAAAATGGCCGAAATCCCTCATACGTCATGACGAAGTGGGGAGTTCAATCCAAAACCGTCGCTACATTTCCAAAAAGTACTTATGGTCCCAAAACGGACACCGGGTGCAAAAGTTGCGGTCAATTCTTCGTACGCCGACAATCCAGGCGTTCCAAATATGCAAGTGGTCATTCTTTCGAAAAATGGCCAAAATCCCTCGTACGTCACGACGAAGTAGTGGGTTCAATACAAAATAGTCGCTACATTTCTAAAAAGTACTTATGGTCCCAAAACGGACAGCGTGTGTAAAAGTTACGCTCAATTCTTCGTACGCCAACAATCTTAGCGTTCCAAATATGCAAGTGCTCATTCTTTCGAAAAATGGCCGAAATCCCTCTTACGTCACGACGAAGTTGTGAGTTAAATCCAAAACGGTCGCTACATTTCCGAAAAGGACTTACGGGCCCAAAACGGACAACGGATGCAAAAGTTACGCTCAATTCTTTGTACATCGACAATCCAAGCGTTCCAAATATACAAGTGCTTACACTTTCGAAAAATGACCAAAATCCCTCATACGTCACGACGAAGTGGTGAGTTCAATCCGAAACGGTCGCTACATTTCCAAAAACTACTTATGGTCCCAAAACGGAAACCGTGGGCAAAAGTTACGCTCAATTCTTCGTACGCCACCAATCCAAGCGTCCCAAATGTGCAAGTGCTCATTCTTTTGAAAAATGGCCGAAATCCCTCTTACGTCACGATGAAATTGTGAGTTAAATCCAAAACGGTCGCTACACTTCCAAAAAGGACTTACGGGCCCAAAATGGACACCGTGCGCAAAAGCTACGCTCAATTCTTCGTACGCCACAAATCCAAACGTTTCAAATATGCAAGTGCTCATTCTTTCAAAAAATGGCCAAAATCCCTCTTACGTCACGACGAAGTTGTGACTTAAATCCAAAACGGTCGCTACATTTCCAAAAAGGACTTACGGGCCCAAAACGGACACCGGGTGCAAAAGTTACGCTCAATTCTGTGTACGTCGACAATCCAAGCGTTCCAAATATGCAAGTGCTCAAACTTTCGAAAAAGGACCGAAATCCCTCATACGTCACGACAAAGTGGTGAGTTCAATCCAAAACGGTCGCTACATTTCCAAAAAGTACTTACGGGCCCAAAACGGACACCGTGTGCAAAAGTTACGCTCAATTCTTCGTACGCCGACAATCCAGGCGTTCCAAATATGCAAGTGCTCATTCTTTCGAAAAATGGCCAAAATCCCTCGTACGTCACGACGAAGTGGTGAGTTCAATCCGAAACGGTCGCTACATTTTCGAAAAGTACTTATGGTCCCAAAATGGACACCGTGTGCAAAAGTTACGCTCAATTCTTCGTACGCCACCGATCCAAGCGTTCCAAATGTGTAAGTGCTCATTCTTTCGAAAAATGGTTGGAATCCCTCTTATGTCACGATGAAATTGTGAGTTAAATCCAAAACGGTCGCTACACTACCGAAAAGGACTTACGGGCCCAAAACGGACACCGTGTGCAAAAGTTACGCTCAATTCTTCGTACGCCGACAATCCAGGCGTTCCAAATATGCAAGTGCTCATTCTTTCGAAAAATGGCCGAAATCCCTCGTACGTCACAACGAAGTGGTGAGTTCAATCCGAAACGGTCGCTACATTTTCGAAAAGTACTTGTGGTCCCAAAACGGACACCGTGTGCAAAAGTTACGCTCAATTCTTTGTACGCCACCAATTCAAGCGTTCCAAATGTGTAAGTGCTCATTCTTTCGAAAAATGGCCGAAATCCCTCTTACGTCACGATGAAATTGTGAGTTAAATCCAAAACGGTCGCTACATTACCAAAGAGTACTTACGGGCCCAAAACGGACATCGTGTGCAAAAGTTACGCTCAATTCTTCGTACGTCGACAATCCAAGCGTTCCAAATATGCAAGTGCTCGTTCTTTCGAAAAATGGCCGAAATCCCTCTTACGTCACGATGAAATTGTGAGTTAAATCCAAAACGGTCGCTACATTACCAAAGAGTACTTACGGGCCCAAAACGGACATCGTGTGCAAAAGTTACGCTCAATTCTTCGTACGTCGACAATCCAAGCGTTCCAAATATGCAAGTGCTCGTTCTTTCGAAAAATGGCCGAAATCCCTCTTACGTCACGATGAAATTGTGAGTTAAATCCAAAACGGTCGCTACATTACCAAAGAGTACTTACGGGCCCAAAACGGACACCGTGTGCAAAACTTACGCTCAATTCTTCGTACGCCGACAATCCAAGCGTTCCAAATATGCAAGTGCTCACACTTTTGAAAAATGTCCAAAATCCCTCATACGTCACGACGAAGTGGGGAGTTGAATCCAAAACAGTCGCTAAATTTCCAAAAAGTACTTATGGTCCTAAAACGGACACCGGGTGCAAAAGTAGCGCTCAATTCTTCGTACGTCGACAATCCTGGCGTTCCAAATATGTAAGTGCTCATTCTTTCGAAAAATGGCCGAAATCCCTCGTACATCACGACGAAGTGGTGAGTTCAATCCAAAGCGGTCGCTACATTTCCAAAAAGTACTTATGGGTACAAAACGGACGCCGTGTGCAAAAGTTATGCTCAATTCTTCGTACGCCGACAATCCTGGCGTTCCAAATATGTAAGTGCTCATTCTTTCGAAAAATGGCCGAAATCCCTCTTACGTCACGACGAAGTTGTGAGTTATATCCAAAACGGTCGCTACATTTCCAAAAAGGACTTACGGGCCCAAAACGGACACCGGGTGCAAACGTTACGCTCAATTCTTTGTGCGTCGACAATCCAAGCGTTCCAAATATACAAGTGCTTACACTTTCGAAAAATGACCAAAATCCCTCATACGTCACGATGAAGTGGTGAGTTCAATCAAAAACGGTCATTACATTTCTAAAAAGTACTTATGGGCCCAAAACGGACACCGTGTGCAAAAGTTACGCTCAATTCTTCGTACGCCGACAATCCAAACGTTCCAAGTATGCAAGTGCTCACTCCTTCAAAAAATGGCCGAAATCCCTCGTACGTCACGACGAAGTTGTGAGTTCAATCCAAAACGGTCGCAACATTTCCAAAATTACTTATGGTCCAAAACGGACACCGTGTGCAAAAGTTACGCTCAATTCTTCGTACGCCGACAATCAAAGCATTCCAAATATGCAAGTGCTCAAACTTTCGAAAAATGGCCGAAATCCCTCCTACGTCACGACGAAGTGGTGAGTTCAATCCAAAACGGTCGCTACATTTCCAAAAAGGACTTACGGGCCCAAAACTGACAATGGGTGGAAAAGTTACGCTCAATTCTTCGTGCGCCGATAATCCAAACGTTCGAAATATGCAAGTGCTCACACTTTCGAAAAATGGCCGAAATCCCTCCTACGTCACGACGAAGTGGGGAGTTCAATCCAAAACCGTCGCTACATTTCCAAAAAGTACTTACGGGCCCAAAACGGACACCGTGTGCAAAAGTTACGCTCAATTCTTCGTACGCCGATAATCCAAACGTTCGAAATATGCAAGTGCTCACACTTTTGAAAAATGGCCGAAATCCCTCATACGTCATGACGAAGTGGGGAGTTCAATCCAAAACCGTTGCTACATTTCCAAAAAGTACTTATGGTCCCAAAACGGACACCGGGTGCAAAAGTTGCGGTCAATTCTTCGTACGCCGACAATCAAAGCATTCCAAATATGCAAGTGAGCACACTTTCGAAAAATGGCCGAAATCCCTCCTACGTCACGACGAAGTGGTGAGTTCAATCCAAAACGGTCGCTACATTTCCAAAAAGTACTTAACGGCCCAAAACGGACACCGTGTGCAAAAGTTACGCTCAATTCTTCGTACGCCGACAATCCAGGCGTTCCAAATATGCAAGTGCTCATTCTTTCGAAAAATGGCCAAAATCCCTCGTACGTCATGACGAAGTGGTGAGTTCAATCCGAAACGGTTGCTACATTTTCGAAAAGTACTTATGGTCCCAAAATGGACACCGTGTGCAAAAGTTACGCTCAATTCTTCGTACGCCACCAATCCAAGCGTTCCAAATGTGTAAGTGCTCATTCTTTCAAAAAATGGTTGGAATCCCTCTTACGTCACGATGAACTTGTGAGTTAAATCCAAAACGGTCGCTACACTTCCGAAAAGGACTTACGGGCCCAAAACGGACACCGTGTGCAAAAGTTACGCTCAATTCTTCGTACGCCGACAATCCAGGCGTTCCAAATATGCAAGTGCTCATTCTTTTGAAAAATGGCCGAAATCCCTCGTACGTCACGATGAAGTGGTGAGTTCAATCCGAAACGGTTGCTACGTTTCAGAAAAGTACTTATGGTCCCAAAACGGACACCGTGTGAAAAAGTTATGCTCAATTCTTTGTACGCCACCAATCCAAGCGTTCCAAATATGTAAGTGCTCATTCTTTCGAAAAATGGCCGAAATCCCTCTTACGTCACGATGAAATTGTGAGTTAAATCCAAAACGGTGGCTACACTTTCGAAAAGGTCTTACAGGCCCAAAACAGACACCGTGTGCAAAAGTTACGCTCAATTCATTGTACGCCGACAATCCAAGCGTTCCAAATATGCAAGTGCTCATTCTTTCGAAAAATGGCCGAAATCCCTCATACGTCAAGACGA
>NW_019267543.1:0-5633 GCF_002742605.1 Olea europaea var. sylvestris
ATTTTTCGAAAGAGTGAGCACTTGCATATTTGGAACGCTTGGATTGTCGGAGTACGAAGAATTGAGCGTAACTTTTGTACCCGATGTCCGTTTTGGGCCTGCAAGTACCTTTTGGAAATGTCGCGACTGTTCTAGATTGAACTCACCAATTCATCGTGACGTATGAGGGATTTCGGCCATTTTTCGAAAGAGTGAGCACTTGCATATTTGGAACGCTTGGAATGTCGTCGTGCGAAGAATTGAGCATAACTTTTGCACACGGTGTCCGTTTTGGGCCCGTAAGTACTTTTTGGAAATGTAGTGACCGTTTTAGATTGAACTCACCACTTCATCGTGACGTCTTAGGGATTTCGGCCATTTTTTGAAAGAGTGAGCATTGCATATTCGGAGCGCTTGGATTGTCGGAGTACGAAGAATTGAGCGTAACTTTTGCACCCGGTGTCCGTTTTGGGCCCGCAAGTACTTTTTGAAAATGTAGCGATCGTTTTCGATTGAACTCACCAATTCATCGTGATGTGTGAGGGACTTTGACCATTTTTCGAAAGAGTGAGAACTTGCATATTTGGAACGCTTGGATTGTTGGCGTACGAAGAATTGAGCGTAACTATTGCACACGGTGTCGGTTTTGGGCCCATAAGAACTTTTTGGAAATGTAGCGACCGTTTTGGATTGAACTCACCACTTCATCGTGACGAATGTGGGATTTTGGCCATTTTTTGAAAGTGTGAGCACTTGCATATTTGGAAACCTTGGATTGTCGGCGTACGAAGAATTGAGCGTAACTTTTGTACACGGTGTCCGTTTTGGGCCTGTAAGTACTTTTTGGAAATGTAGCGACCATTTTAGATTGAACTCACCACTTCGTCGTGACGTACGAGGGATTTCGGCCATTTTTCAAAAGAATGTACACTTGCAGATTTGGAACGCTTGGATTGTCGACCTACGAAGAATTGAGGGTAACTTTTGCACACGGTGTCCGTTTTGGGCCCGTAAGTACTTCTCGGAAATGTAGTGACCGTTTTGGATTGAACTCACCACTTCGTCTTGACGTATGAGGGATTTCGGCCATTTTTCGAAAGAGTGAGCACTTGCATATTTGGAACGCTTGGATTGTCGACGTACGAAGAATTGAGCGTAACTCTTGTACACGGTGTCCGTTTTGGGACCATAAGTACTTTTTGGATATGTAGCGACCGTTTTGGATCGAACTCACAACTTTGTCGTGACGTACAAGTGATTTCGGCCATTTTTCGAAAGAATGACCACTTGCATATTTGGAACGCTTGGATTGTCGACGTACTAAGAATTGAGAGTAACTTTTGCACACGGTGTCCGTTTTAGGCCCATAAGAACTTTTTGGAATGTAGCGACCGTTTTGGATTGAATTCACCACTTCTTCGTGACGTAGGAGGGATTTCGGCCATTTTTTGAAAGAGTGAGCACTTGCATACTTGGAACGCTTGGATTGTCGGCGTACGAAGAATTGAACGTAACTTTTAAACACGGTGTCCGTTTTGGAACCATAAGTACTTTTTGGAAATGTAGCGACCATTTTGGATCGAACTCACCGCTTCGTCATGACGTACGAGGGATTTTGGCCATTTTTCGAAAGAATGAGCACTTGCATATTTGGAACGCTTGGATTGTCGACGTACGAAGAATTGAGCCTAACTTTTGCACACGGTGTCCGTTTTGGGCCCATAAGAACTTTTTTGAAATGTAACGACCGTTTTGGATTGAACTCACCACTTCGTCGAGACATATGAGGGCTTTCAGCCATTTTTCAAAAGAGTGAGTACTTGCATATTTGGAACGCTTGGATTGTCAACGTACGAAGAATTGAGTGTAACTTTTGCCCACGGTGTCCGTTCTGGGCCTATAAGTATTTTTTGGAAATGTTGCGACCGTTTTGGATTGAACTCCCACTTCGTCGTGACATATGAGGGATTTCGTCCATTTTTCAAAAGAGTGAGCACTTGCATATTTGGAATGCTTGGATTGTCAGTGTACAAAGAATTGAGCATAACTTTTGCACCCGGTGTCCGTTTTGGGCCCGCAAGTACTTTTTGGAAATGTAGCGACCGTTTTGGATTGAACTCGCTACTTCATCATGACGTATGAGGGATTTCATTCATTTTTCGAAAGAGTTAGCACTTGCATATTTGGAACGCTTGGATTGTCGGCGTACGAAGAATTGAGCGTAACTTTTGCACCCGGTGTCCATTTTGGGCCTGCAAGTACTTTTTGGAAATGTAGCGACCGTTTTGTATTGAACTCAGCAATTCGTCGTGACATATGAGGGATTTCGGCCATTTTTCGAAAGAATGAGCACTTGCATATTTGGAACGCTTAATTTGTCGCCGTACGAAGAAGTGAGCGTAACTTTTGCACACGGTGTCCGTTTTGGGCCGATACGTACTTCTTGGAAATGTAACAACCGTTTTCGATTGAACTCACCACTTAGTCGTGACGTATGACGGATTTTGGCTATTTTTCAAAAGAATGAGCACTTGCATATTTGGAACGCTTGGATTGTCGGCGTACGAAGAATTGAGCATAACTTTTGCACCCGGTGTCCGTTTTGGGCCCACAAGTACTTTTTGGAAATGTAACGACCGTTTTGGATTGAACTCGCCACTTCGTCTTGACGTATGAGGGATTTCGGCCATTTTTTGAAAGAGTGAGCACTTGTATATTTCGAACCCTTGGATTGTTGCCGTACGAAGAATTGAGCGTAACTTTTGCACCCGGTGTCCGTTTTGGGCCCGTAAGTACTTTTTGGAAATGTAGCGACTGTTTTGGATTGAACTCACCGCTTCGTCATGACGTATGAGGTATTTCGGCCATTTTTCGAAAGAGTGAGCCCTTGCATATTTGGAACGCTTGGATTGTCGGCGTACGAAGAATTGAGCGTAACTTTTGCACACGGTGTCCGTTTTGGGCCCGTAAGTACGTTTTGGAAATGTAGCGATCGTTTTGGATTGAACTCACCACTTCATCATGACGTCTAAGGGATTTCAGCCATTTTTCGAAAGAGTGAGCACTTGCATATTTGGAACGCTTGGATTGTCGGTGTACGAAGAATTGAGCGTAACTTTTGCACCCGGTGTCCGTTTTGGGACTGCAAGTACTTTTTGGAAATGTAGCGACCGTTTTGGATTGAACTCACCAATTCGTCATGACGTATGAGGGATTTCGGCCATTTTTTGAAAGCATGAGCACTTGCATATTTGGAATGCTTGTATTGTCGTCGTGCGAAGAATTGAGCGTCACTTTTGCACACGGTGTCCGTTTTGCGCCCGTAAGAACTTTTTGGAAATGTAGCTACCGTTTTAGATTGAACTCACCACTTCATCGTGACGTCTAAGGGATTTCTGCCATTTTTCAAAAGAGTGTGCACTTGCATATTTGGAACGCTTGGATTGTCGGAGTACGAAGAATTGAGCGTAACTTTTGCACCCGGTGTCTGTTTTGGGCCCGCAAGTACTTTTTGGAAATGTCGCGACCGTTCTAGATTGAACTCACCACTTCGTCGTGACGTACGAGGGACTTTGTCCATTTTTTGAAATTGTGAGCACTTACATATTTCGAATGCTTGGATTGTCGGCGTACAAAGAATTGAGCGTAACTTTTGCACACGGTGTCCGTTTTGGGTCCGTAAGTACTTTTTGGAAATGTAGCGACCGTTTTAGATTGAACTTGCCACTTCATCATGACGTTTGAGGGATTTCAGCCATTTTTTGAAAGAGTGAGCATTGCATATTTGGAACGCTTGGATTGTCGGCGTACGAAGAATTGAGCGTAATTTTCGCACCCGGTGTCCGTTTTGGGCCAGCAAGTACTTTTTGGAAATGTAGCGACCGCTTGGGATTGAACTCACCACTTCGTCGTGACATATGAGGGTTTTCGGCCATTTTTCGAAAGACCGAGCACTTGCATATTTGGAACGCTTGGATTGTCGGCGTATGAAGAATTGAGCGTAACTTTTGCACCCAGTGTCCGTTTTGGGCCCGCAAGTACTTTTTGGAAATGTAGCGATAGTTTTCGATTGAACTCACCAATTCGTCATGACGTATGAGGGATTTTGGCCATTTTTCGAAAGAGTGAGAACTTGCATCTTTGGAACGCTTGGATTGTCGGCGTACGAAGAATTGAGCGAAACTTTTGCACACGGTGTCCGTTTGGGGCCAATAAGAACTTTTTGGAAATGTAGCGACCATTTTGGATTGAACTCACCACTTCGTCGTGACGTATCAGGGATTTTGACCATTTTTCGAAAGTGTGAGCACTTGCATATTTGGAATGCTTGGATCGTCGGCGTACGAAGAATTGAGCGTAACTTTTGTACATAGTGTCCGTTTTGGGACTGTAAGTACTTTTTGGAAATGTAACGACCGTTTTAGAATGAACTCACCACTTCGTCGTGACGTATGAGGGATTTCGGCCATTTTTTGAAAGAGTGAGCACTTGCATATTTGGAACGCTTGGATCGTCGACGTACGAAGAATTGAGCATAACTTTTGCACACGGTGTCCATTTTGGGCCCGTAAGTACTTTTTGGAAATGTAGCGACCGTTTTTAATTGAACTCACCACTTCATCGTGACGTATGAGGGATTTCGGCCATGTTTTGAAAGAGTGAGCACTTGCATATTTGGAACGCTTGGATCGTCGACGTACGAAGAATTGAGCATAACTTTTGCACACGGTGTCCATTTTGGGCCCGTAAGTACTTTTTGGAAATGTAGCGACCGTTTTTAATTGAACTCACCACTTCATCGTGACGTATGAGGGATTTCGGCCATGTTTTGAAAGAGTGAGCACTTGCATATTTGGAACGCTTGGATTGTCAGCGTACGAAGAATTGAGCGTAACTTTTGCACCTAGTGTCCGTTTTGGGCCCGCAAGTACTTTTTGGAAGCGTAGCGACCGCTTTGGATTGAACTCACCACTTCGTCGTGACATATGAGGGATTTCGGCCATTTTTCGTAAGGCTGAGCACTTGCATATTTGGAACGCTTGGATCGTCGACGTACGAAGAATTGAGCATAACTTTTGCACACGGTGTCCATTTTGGGCCCGTAAGTACTTTTTGGAAATGTAGCGACCATTTTAGTTTGAACTCACCACTGCGTCGTGACGTACGGGGGATTTCGACCATTTTTCGAAAGAATGAGCACTTGCAGATTTAGAACGCTTGGATTGTCGACCTACGAAGAATCGAGGGTAACTTTTGCACACGGTGTCCGTTTTGGGCCTGTAAGTACTTTTTGGAAATGTAGCGACCGTTTTTGATTGAACTCACCACTTCGTCGTGACGTATGAGGTATTTCGGCCATTTTTCAAAAGAGTGAGCACTTACATATTTGGAACGCTTGGATTGTCAGCGTACGAAGAATTGAGCGTAACTTTTGCACCCGGTGTCCATTTAGGGCCCGCAAGTACTTTTTGGAAATGTAGCGACCGCTTTGGATTGAACTCACCACTTCGTCGTGACATATGAGGGATTTCAGCCATTTTTCGAAAGGCTGAGCACTTGCATATTTGGAATGCTTGGATCGTCGACGTACGAAGAATTGAGCGTAACTTTTGCACACGGTGTCCGTTTTGGGCCCATAAGTACTTTTTGGAAAT
>NW_019267544.1:0-5633 GCF_002742605.1 Olea europaea var. sylvestris
AAAATTTGACAGATTGTTTGGAAACAAAAATCGAGCCGGTTGAAATTTCGTCATTTTTCGCGAAAGTCGGGAACAAAAATCGCTCCGGGGGCAATTTCGTCATTTTTCGCGACGGTGTCGGAATGGGCTGAAATTTTGCAGGTTGACCGGAAACAAAAATCGCGCCGAGGCAATTTCGTCATTTTTCACGACGATAACGGAATGGGCTGAAATTTGGCTGGTTGATCGAAAACAAAAATCGCGCCGTGGGCAATTTTGTCATTTTTTACGAAGGTGTCGGAATGGGCTAAAATTTGACAGGTTGATCGGAAACAAAAATCGCGCCGGGGCCAATTTCGTCATTTTTCGTGACGGTGTCAGAATGTGCTTAAATTTGGCAGGTTGATCGGAAACAAAAATCGCGCTGGGGGCAATTTCGTCATTTTTCGTGACGGTGTCGGAATGGGCTTAAATTTGGCAGGTTGATCGGAAACAAAAATCGGGCCGGGGGTAATTTCGTCATTTTTCGCGAAGATGTCGGAATGGGCTGAAATTTGGCAGGTTGATCGGAAACAAATATCGCGCTGGTTGCAATTTCATCATTTTTCGCGAAGGTCGGAAACAAAAATCGCGCCGGGGGCAATTTCGTCATTTTTCGCGACGGTGTCGGAATGGGCTGAAATTTGGCAGGTTGATCGGAAACAAATATTGCGCCGGGGGCAATATCGTCATTTTTCGCGACGGTGTCGGAATGGTCTTAAATTTGGGAGGTTGATCGGAAACAAAAATCGCGCCGGGGGCAATTTCGTCATTTTTCGTGACGGTGTCGGAATGGGCTTAAATTTGGCAGGTTGATCGGAAACAAAAGTCGGGCCAGGGGTAATTTGGTCATTTTTCGCGAAGATGTCGGAATGGGTTAAAATTTGACAGGATGATCGGAAACAAAAATCGCGCCGGGGGCAATTTCGTCATTTTTTGCGACGGTGTCTGAATGGGCTGAAATTTGGCAGGTTGATCGAAAACAAATATCGCGCCGGTTGTAATTTCGTAATTTTTCACGAAGTTCGGAAACAAAAATCGCGCCGGGGGCAATATCGTCATTTTTCGCGACGGTGTCAAAATGGGCTTGAATTTGGCAGGTTGACTGGAAACAAAAATCGAGCCAGGGGCAATTTCGTCATTTTTCGCGAAGTTGTCGAAATGGGCTGAAATTTGGCAGGTTGATCGGAAACAAATATCGCACCGGTTGCAATTTCGTCATTTTTCGCGACGGTGTCGGAATGGGCTTAAATTTGATAGGTTGATCGGAAACAAAAATCGCGCAGGGGGCAATTTCGTCATTTATCGCGACGGTGTCGGGATGGGCTAAAATTTGACAGGTTGATCGGAAACAAAAATCGCGCAAGTGCAATTTCGTCATTTTTCACGACGGTGTCGGAATGGGCTAAAATTTGACCGTTTTATCCGAAACAAAAATCTCGCCGGGGGCAATTTCGTCATTTTTCGCGACGGTGTCGGAATGGGCTGAAATTTGGCAGGTTGATCGGAAACAAATATTACGCCGGGGCAATTTCGTCATTTTTCGCGAAGGTGTCGGAATGGGCTAAAATTTGACTGATTGATCGGAAACAAAAATCGGGCCGGGGGCAATTTCGTAATTTTTTGCGAAGGTGTCGGAATGGGCTAAAATTTGGCAGGTTGATCGGAAACAAAAATCGCGCCGGGGGCAATTTCGTCATTTTTCGCGATGGTGTCTGAATGGGCTTAAATTTGGCAGGTTGATCGGAAACAAAAATCGCGCCGGTAGTAATTTCGTCATTTTTCACGAAGGTCGGAAACAAAAATCGCGCCGGGGGCAATTTCGTCATTTTTCGCGACGGTGTCGGAATGGGCTTAAATTTGGCAGGTTGATCGGAAACAAAAATCGCGCTGGGGGCAATTTCGTCATTTTTCGCGATGGTGTCGGAATCGACTAAAATTTGACTGATTGATCGGAAAGAAAAATCGCTCTGGGATTGATCGGAAACAAAAATCGCGCTGGGGGCAATTTCGTCATTTTTCGCGATGGTGTCGGAATGGGCTAAAATTTGGCAGGTTGATCGGAAACAAAAATCGCGCTGGGGGCAATTTCGTCATTTTTCGTGACGGTGTCGGAATGGGCTTAAATTTGGGAGGTTGATCGGAAACAAAAATCGGGCCGGGGGTAATTTCGTCATTTTTCGCGAAGATGTCGGAATGGGCTGAAATTTGGCAGGTTGTTCGGAAACAAATATCGCCCTGGTTGCAATTTCGTCATTTTTCGCGAAGGTCGGAAACAAAAATCGCGCCAGGGGCAATTTCGTCATTTTTCGTGACAGTGTCGGAATGGGCTGAAATTTGGCAGGTTGATCGGAAACAAATATTGCGCCGGGGGCAATATCGTCATTTTTCGCGACGGTGTCGGAATGGTCTTAAATTTGGCAGGTTGACTGGAAACAAAAATTGGGCCGGGGGCAATTTTGTCATTTTTCGCGAAGGTGTCGGAATGGGCTAAAATTTGGGAGGTTGATCGGAAATAAAAATCGTGCCAGGGGCAATTTCGTTATTTTTCGTGACGGTGTCGGAATGGGCTTAAATTTGGCAGGTTGATCAGAAACAAAAGTCGGGCCGGGGGTAATTTCGTCATTTTTCGCGAAGATGTCGGAATGGGCTAAAATTTGACAGGATGATCGGAAACAAAAATCGCGCCGGGGGCAATTCCGTCATTCTTCACGACGGTGTCTGAATGGGCTGAAATTTGGCATGTTGATCGAAAACAAATATTGCGCCGGCAGCAATTTCGTAATTTTTCGCGAAGGTCGGAAACAAAAATCGCGCCGGGGGCAATATCGTCATTTTTCGCGACGGTGTCGAAATGGGCTTGAATTTGGCAGGTTAACTGGAAACAAAAATCGAGCCGGGGGCAATTTCGTCATTTTTCGCGAAGTTGTCGGAATGGGCAGAAATTTGGCAGGTTGATCGGAAACAAATATCGCACCGGTTGTAATTTCGTCATTTTTCGCGACGGTGTCGGAATGGGCTTAAATTTGATAGGTTGATCGGAAACAAAAATCGCGCAGGGGGCAATTTCGTCATTTTACGCGACGGTGTCGGAATGGGCTAAAATTTGACAGGTTGATGGGGAACGAAAATCGCGCAGGTGCAATTTCGTCATTTTTCGCGACGGTGTCAGAAAGGGCTAAAATTTGACCATTTTATCCGAAACAAAAATCTCGCCGGGGGCAATTTCGTCATTTTTCGCGACGGTGTCGGAATGGGCTGAAATTTGGCAGGTTGATCGGAAACAAATATTACGCCGGGGCAATTTCGTCATTTTTCGCGAAGGTGTCGGAATGGGCTAAAATTTAACAGATTGATCGGAAACAAAAATCGCGCCGGTTGCAATTTCGTCATTTTTCGCGAAGGTCGGAAACAAAAATCGCGCCGGGGGCAATTTCGTCATTTTTCGCGACGGTGTCGGAATGGGCTGAAATTTGGCAGGTTGATCGGAAACAAATATTGCGCCGGGGGCAATATCGTCATTTTTCACGATCATGTCGGAATGGGCTTAAATTTGGCAGGTTGATTGGAAACAAAAATCGGGTCGGGGGTAATTTCATCATTTTTCCCGAAGATCTCGGAATGGGCTTAAATTTGGCAGGTTGATCAGAAACAAATATTGCGCCGGGGGCAATATCGTCTTTTTTCAAGACGGTGTCGGAATGGGCTGAAATTTGGCAAGTTGATCGGAAACAAAAATCGCGCTGGGGGCAATTTCGTCATTTTTCGCGACGGTGTCGGAATGAGCTAAAATTTGACAGTTTGATCGGAAACAAAAATCTCGTCGGGGGCAATTTCTTCATTTTTCGCGACGGTGTCGGAATGAGCTTAAATTTGGCAGGTTGATCGGAAACAAAAGTCGGGCCAGGGGTAATTTCGTCATTTTTCGCGAAGATGTCGGAATGGGCTAAAATTTGACAGGATGATCGGAAACAAAAATCGCGCCGGGGGCAATTTCGTCATTTTTCGCGACGGTGTCTGAATGGTCTTAAATTTGGCAGGTTGACTGGAAACAAAAATTGGGCCGGGGGCAATTTTGTCATTTTTCGCGAAGGTGTCAGAATGGGCTAAAATTTGGGAGGCTGATCGGAAACAAAAATCGCGCCGGGGGCAATTTCGTCATTTTTCGTGACGGCGTCGGAATGGGCTTAAATTTTGCAGGTTGATCGGAAACAAAAGTCGGGCCGGGGGTAATTTCGTCATTTTTCGCGAAGATGTCGGAATGGGCTAAAATTTGACAGGATGATCGGAAACAAAAATCGCGCCGGGGGCAATTACGTCATTCTTCACGAAGGTGTCTGAATGGGCTGAAATTTGGCAGGTTGATCAAAAACAATTATTGCGCCGGTTGCAATTTCGTAATTTTTTGAGAAGGTCGGAAACAAAAATCGCGCCGGGGGCAATATCGTCATTTTTCGCGATGGTGTCTGAATGGGCTAAAATTTGACAGGTTGATCGGAAACAAAAATCGCGCAGGTGCAATTTCTTCATTTCTCGCGACGGTGTCGGAAAGGGCTAAAATTTGACCGTTTTATTCGAAACAAAAATCTCGCCGGGGGTAATTTCGTAATTTTTCGCGACGGTTTCGGAATGGGCTGAAATTTGGCAGGTTGATCGGAAACAAATATTGCGCCGGGGCAATTTCGTCATTTTTCTCGAAGGTGTCGGAATGGGCTAAAATTTGACAGATTGATCGGAAACAAAAATCGGGCCGGGGGCAATTTCGTAATTTTTCACGAAGGTGTCGGAATGGGCTAAAATTTGGCAGGTTGATAGGAAACAAAAATCGCGCCGGGGGCAATTTCGTCATTTTTAGCGATGGTGTCTGAATGGGCTTAAATTCGGCAGGTTGATCGGAAACAAATATCAGGCCGGGGGCAATTTTGTCATTTTTCGCGAAGGTGTCGGAATGGGCTAAAATTTGGCAGGTTGATCGGAAACAAAAATCGCGCCGGGGCCAATTTCGTCATTTTTCGTGACGGTGTCGGAATGGGCTTAAATTTGGCAGGTTGATCGGAAACAAAAATCGGGCCGGGGGTAATTTCATCATTTTTCGCGAAGATGTCGGAATGGGCTGAAATTTGGCAGGTTGATCGGATACAAATATCGCGCTGGTTGCAATTTCGTCATTTTTCGCGAAGGTCGGATACAAAAATCGCGCCAGGGGCAATTTCTTCATTTTTCGCGACGGTGTCGGAATGGGCTGAAATTTGGCAGGTTGATCGGAAACAAATATTGCGCCGGGGGCAATATCGTCATTTTTCGCGACGGTGTCGGAATGGGCTGAAATTTGGCAGGTTGATCGGAAACAAATATTGCGCCGGGGGCAATATCGTCATTTTTCGCGACGGTGTCGGAATGGTCTTAAATTTGGCAGGTTGACTGGAAACAAAAATTGGGCCGGGGGCAATTTTGTCATTTTTCGCGAAGGTGTCGGAATGGGCTAAAATTTGGAGGTTGATCGGAAACAAAAATTACGCCGGGGGCAATTTTGTCATTTTTCGTGACGGTGTCGGAATGGGCTTAAATTTGGCAGGTTGATCGGAAACAAAAGTCGGGCCGGGGGTAATTTCGTC